>NC_061513.1:226554305-226587922 GCF_022539505.1 Lolium rigidum | reverse complement strand
CAACGGGCTCTTCGGCATCTCGTCAATAGGTTAGTGCCTGGAAAATGCATAATAATGACATATAATGTGTATAAAACATGTGAGTATCATCATAAAAGTAGCATGGAACATAAGAAATTATAGATACGTTTGGGACGTATCAAGCATCCCCAAGTTTAGTTCCTACTCGCCCTCGAGTAGGTAAACGATAACAAAGATAATTTCGAAGTGACATGCTATCATAACCTTGATCATACTATTGTAAAGCATATGAGATGAATGCAGCGATTCGAAGCAATGATGAAGATAATGAGTAAACTAATGAATCATATAGCAAAGACTTTTCATGAATAATACTTTCAAGACAAGCATCAATAAGACTTGTATAAAAGTTACTCATAAAGCAATAAATTCAAAGTAAAGGCATTGAAGCAACACAAAGGAAGATATAAGTTTCAGCGGTTGCTTTCAACTTTTAACATGTATATCTCATGGATAATTGTCAATACAAAGCAATATAACAAGTGCAATAAGTAAATATGTAAGAATCAATGCACACGGTTGATACAAGTGTTTGCTTCTAAGATAGAAAGAATAGGCAAACTGACTCAACAATAAAGTAAAAGATAGGCCCTTCGCAGAGGGAAGCATTGATTACTATATTTGTGCTAGAGCTTTTCACTTCGAAAACAAGAAACAATTTTGTCAACGGTAGTAATAAAGCATATGTGTTATGTATAAGACATCTTATAAGTTGCAAGCCTCATGCATAGTATACTAATAGTGCTCGCACCTTGTCCTAATTAGCTTGGGTTAACATAGAAACAATTTTGTCAACGGTAGTAATAATTCATATGTGTTATGCATAAGACATCCTATAAGTTGAAAGCCTCATGCATAGAATACCAATAGTTCTTGCACCTTGTCCTAATTAGCTTGGATTTACATGGATTATCATTGCATAGCATATGTTTCAACCAAGTGTCACAAAGTGGTACCTCTATGCCGCCTGTACAAAGGTCTAAGGAGAAAGCTCGCACTGGATTTCTCGCTTTTGATTATTCTCAACTTAGACATCCATACCAGAACAACATAGACAACAGATAATGGACTCCTCTTTAATGCATAAGTATTCAACAACAGTTAATATTCTCATAAGAGATTGAGGATTAGTTGTCCAAACTGAAACTTCCACCATGAATCATGGCTTTAGTTAGCGGCCTAATGTTCTTCTCTAACAGTATGCATACTCAAACCATTTGATTGTGAGAACCGCCCTTACTTCAGACAAGACGAACATGCATAGCAACTCGCATGATATTCAACAAAGGTAAAGAGTTGATGGCGTCCCCAGAAAACGTGGTTACCGCTCAACAAGCAACTTACTAAGAAATACGACACATAAGTACATATTCTTCACCACGATAGTTTTTAAGCTATTTGTCCCATGAGCTATATATTGCAAAGGCAAAGAATAGAATTTTTAAAGGTAGAACTCAAGTAATTTACTTTGGAATGGCGGAGAAATACCATGTGGTAGGTAGGTATGGTGGACACAAATGGCATGGTTATTGGCTCAAGGATTTGGATGCACGAGAAGAATTCCTCTCAATACAAGGCTAGGCTAGCAAGGTTGTTTGAAGCAAACTCAAGTATAAAAGGTGCAGCAAAGCTTACATATGAACATATTGTAACTATTATAAGACTTTACATTGTCTCCTTGTTGTTCAAGCACCTCAACCAAAAAAATATCTAGACTCAGAGATCAATCATGCAAACCAAATTTTAACAAGCTCTATGTAGTTATTCATTAATGAGTACAAAGTACATGATGCAAGAGCTTAAACAAGATCTATATGAGCACCACAATTTCCAAGTATCACATTATTCAAGACATTAAACCATTTACCACATGCGGCATTTTCCGTTTCCAACCATATAGCAATGAATGAAGTAGTTCAAATTTCGCAATGAACATTAAAGATAAAGCTAAGAACACATGTGTTCATACGAAACAGCGGAGCGTGTCTCTCTCCCAAACAAAGAATGCTATGATCCGATTTATTCAAACAAAACAAAAATAAAAACAAACAGACGCTCCAAGTAAAGCACATAAGATGTGACGGAATAAAAATATAGTTTCACTAGAGGAACCTGATAAGTTGTCGATGAAGAAGAGATGCCTTGGGCATCCCCAAGCTTAGACGCTTGAGCCTTCTTAAAATATGCAGGGATGAACCACGGGGGCATCCCCAAGCTTTGACTTTTCACTCTTCTTGATCATATTGTATCATCCTCCTCTCTTGACCCTTGAAAACTTCCTCCACACCAAACTCGAAACAAACTCATTAGAGGGTCAGTGCATAATTCATATATTCGGAGGTGAAATAATCATTCTTAACACTTATGGACATTGCACAAAGCTACTGAAAGTTAATGGAACAAAGAAATCCATCAAACATAGCAAAACATGCAATGCGAAATAAAAGGCAGAATCTGTCAAAACAGAACAGTTCATAAAGACGAATTTTAAAGTGGCATCAGACTTGCTCAGATGAAAATGCCCAAATTGAATGAAAGTTGCGTACATATCTGGTGATCACGCACGTAAATTGGCAGATTTTTTTGATTTGTCTACAGGGACTACTGCTCAAATTCGTGACAGCAAGAAATCTGTTCCTGCGCAGTAATCCAAATCTAGTATTGGCTTTACTATCAAAGACTTTACTTGGCACAACAATGCAATAAAATAAAGATAAGGAGAGGTTGCTACAGTAGTAAAAAACTTCCAAGACTCAAATATAAAATAAAAGTGCAGAAGTAAAATAATGGGTTGTCTCACATAAGCGCTTTTCTTTAACGCCTTTCAGCTAGGCGCAGAAAGTGTGAATCAAGTAACATCAAGAGACGAAGCATCGACATTATAATTTGTTCTAACAATAGAATCATAAGGTAACTTCATTCTCTTTCTAGGGAAGTGTTCCATACCTTTCTTGAGAGGAAATTGATATTTAATATTACCTTCCTTCATATCAATGGTGGCACCAACAGTTCGAAGAAAAGGTCTTCCCAATATAATGGGACAAGATGCATTGCATACAATATCCAAGACAACAAATTCAACGGGGACAAGGTTATTGCTAACCATAATTCGAACATTATCAATCCTCCCCAAAGGTTTCTTTATAGCATTATCAACAAGATTAACATCCAAATAACAATTCTTCAATGGTGGCAAGTCAAGCATATCATAAATTTTCTTAGGCATAACAGAAATACTTGCACCAAGATCACATAAAGCATTACAATCAAAATCATTGACCCTCATCTTAATGATGGGCTCCCAACCATCTTCTAACTTCCTAGGAATAGAAGTTTCAAGTTTTAGTTTCTCCTCTCTAGCTTTTATGAGAGCATTTGTAATATGTTTTGTAAAGGCCAAATTTATAGCACTAGCATTGGGACTTTTAGCAAGATTTTGTAAGAACTTTATAACTTCAGAGATGTGAAAATCATCAAAGTCTAAACCATTATGATCTACAGATCATTATCCCCAATATTTTGAAAAATTTCAGCAGTTTTATCAATTTCAGCAGTTTTAGCAGTTTCAGGCAATTTTGCACGCTTTGCACTAGGAGTAGTAACATTGCCAACACTAATTATTTTACCATTGATAGTAGGAGGTGTAGCAACATGTGAATCATTAACATTACTAGTGGTGGTAATAGTCCAAACTTTAGCTACATTATTCTCTTTAGCTAGTTTTTCATTTTCTTCTCTTTCCCACCTAGCATGCAATTCGGCCATCAATCTAATATTCTCATTAATTCGAACTTGGATGGCATTTGCTGTAGTAACAATTTTATTATCAATATCATTATTAGGTATAACTTTCAATTTTAAAAGATCAACATCAGAGGCAAGACTATCAACCTTAGAAGCAAGAATATCAATTTTATCAAGTTTTTCCTCAACAGATTTGTTAAAAGTAGTTTGTGTACTAATAAATTCTTTAAGCATGGCTTCAAGACCCGGGGGTAAATTCCTATTATTGTTGTAAGAATTCCCATAAGAATTATCATAACTATTACCATTAGCAGAAGGATAAGGCCTATAGTTGTTACCAGAATTATTCCTATAAGCATTGTTGTTGAAATTATTATTTTTAATGAAGTTCACATCAACATGTTCTTCTTGGGCAACCAATGAAGCTAAAGGAACATTATTAGGATCAACATTAGATCTACCATTCACAAGCATAGACATAATAGCATCAATCTTATCACTCAAAGAGGAGGTTTCTTCAACAGAATTTACCTTCTTACCTTGTGGAGCTCTTTCCGTGTGCCATTCGGAGTAATTTGTCATCATATCATCAAGAAGCTTTGTTGCCGCCCCCAAAGTGATGGACATAAAGGTACCTCCAGCAGCTGAATCCAATAGGTTCCGTGAAGAAAAATTCAATCCTGCATAAAAGGTTTGGATGATCATCCAAGTAGTCAGTCCATGGGTTGGACAATTCTTTACCAAAGATTTCATTCTCTCCCACGCTTGAGGAACATGGTCATTATCTAATTGCTTAAAATTCATTATGCTACTTCTCAAAGATATAATTTTAGCGGGAGGATAATATCTACCAATAAAAGCATCCTTACATTTAATCCATGAATCAATACTATTTCTAGGCAGAGATAGCAACCAATCTTTAGCTCTTCCTCTTAAAGAGAAAGGAAACAATTTTAATTTTATAATGTCACCATCTACATCCTTATACTTTTTCATTTCACATAGTTCAACAAAATTATTAAGGTGGGCAGCAGCATCATCTGAACTAACACCAGAAAATTGCTCTCTCATAACAAGATTCAGTAAAGCAGGTTTAATTTCAAAGAATTCTGCTGTAGTAGCAGGTGGAGCAATAGGTGTGCATAGGAAATCATTATTATTTGTGCTAGTGAAGTCACACAACTTAGTATTCTCAACAGTACCCATTTTAGCAGTAGTAAATAAAGTAAATAAAAGTAACTAATTTTTTTGTGTTTTCGATATAGAGAACAAGACAGTAAAATTAGCAACTAATTTTTTTGTGTTTTGATATAATGCAGCAAACAAAGTAGTAAATAAAAGCAAAACAAAAACAAAGTAAAGAGATTGGAAGTGGAGACTCCCCTTGCAGCGTGTCTTGATCTCCCCGGCAACGGCGCCAGAAAAAATGCTTGATGCGTGTAGTTGACACGTCCGTTGGGAACCCCAAGAGGAAGGTGTGATGCGCACAGTAGCAAGTTTTCCCTCAGAAAGAAACCAAGGTTTATCGAACCAGGAGGAGCCAAGAAGCACTTTGAAGGTTGATGGAGGAGGAGTGTAGTGCGGCGCAACACCAGGGATTCCGGCGCCAACGTGGAACCTGCACAACACAATCACAGAACTTTTCCCCAACGTAACAGCGAGGTTGTCAATCTCACCGGCTTGCTGTAAACAAAGGATTAGATGTATAGTGTGGATGATGTTGTTTGTTTGCGAAGAACAGTAAAGAACAATTGCAGCAGTTTGTATTTCAGATGTAAAGAATAGGACCGGGGTCCACAGATCACTAGTTGTGTCTCTCCCATAAGATAGCAGATGTTGGGTGAACAAACTACAGTTGGGCAATTGACAAATAAAGAAGGCATAACAATGCACATACATATATCATGATGAGTACTATGAGATTTAATCAGGGCATTACGAAAAAGTACATAGACCGCTATCCAGCATGCATCTATGCCTAAAAAGTCCACTTTCAGGTTATCATCCGAACCCCTTCCAGTATTAAGTTGTAAACAACATACAATTGCATTAAGTATGGTGCGTAATGTAATCAACACAAATATCCTTAGACAAAGCATCGATGTTTTATCCCTAGTGGCAACAAGACATCCACAACCTTAGAACTTTCTGTCACTGGTCCCGCATTTAATGGAGGCATGAACCCACTATCGAGCATAAATACTCCCTCTTGGAGTCACAAGTATCAACTTGACCAGAGCCACTACTAGCAACGGAGAGCATGCAAGAACATAAATAACATATATGATAGATTGATAATCAACTTGACATTGTATTCAATATTCATCGGATCCCAACAAACACAGCATGAAGGATTACAAATAGATGATCTTGATCATGATAGGCAGCTCACAAGATCTAACATGATAGCACAATGAGGAGAAGACGACCATCTAGCTACTGCTATGGACCCATAGTCCAGGGGTGAACTACTCACACATCGATCCGGAGGCGATCATGGCGATGAAGAGACCTCCGGGAGATGATTCCCCTCTCCGGCAGGGTGCCGGAGGCGATCTCCTGAATCCCCCGAGATGGGATTGGCGGCGGCGGCGTCTGTGGAAGGTTTTCCGTATCGTGGCTCTTGGTACTGGGGGTTTCGCGACGGAGGCTTTAAGTAGGCGGAAGGGCAGGTCAGGGGGCCACACGAGGGCCCCACACGCCAGGGCCGCGCGACCAGCACCTGGGCCGCGCCGCCCTGTTGTGGCATCGCCTCGTGGCCCCACTTCGTAAGTCCTCCGGTCTTCTGGAAGCTTCGTGGAAAAATAGGCCCCTGGGCGTTGATTTCGTCCAATTCCGAGAATATTTCCTTACTATGATTTCTGAAACCAAAAACAACAGAAAACAGCAACTGGCTCTTCGGCATCTCGTCAATAGGTTAGTGCCATAAAATGCATAATAATGACATATAATTTGTATAAAACATGTGAGTATCATCATAAAAGTAGCATGGAACATAAGAAATTATAGATACGTTTGGGACGTATCATTGGTCCCCAAGTAAGTTGGGTCCTAAGAGGTTAGTCACAATAGGCTTGGCAACCCAAATGGTTCTTTTCTTGACACCACTTTGAGCACCAAAAAATTTGGCAAACACATTGCCACCCTCATCCTTACGAAGAGAATAAACATCATCAATGGTAATAGATTTGGATGAGGTACCAATAGTGCAAAAGGAGGAGATGTGGCCCTTCTCGCGGCATATGTAGCAAGTTCTTTTGTTCTCCTTCTTCTCACTAGATTTCTCCACAATGGGAGCATTGGCTTGATTCTTCTTGGGAAGTGGCATTTCTTCAACTTGAGGTTGAATATGAGTTTGAGCTTGAGGCCGCTTCTCTTTTTGCCTCTTCTTCAAAGGGCAAGATCTAACATGATGCCCTTCAATTTTGCACTTGAAGCAAACAATCTTGGCCGGGTCTTTGACTTGTACTTGGCCATTCTTCTTGTTGTTGTTATTGTTATTGTTCTTGGACTTGTTCTTGTTGTTGGATTTGAATCCAAGTCCACTCTTGTCATTGGGGGATTGTTGCACACTTAACATCATGTCAAGTTTGCATTTCCCTTCGTGACTCTTTACCAAGTCATTCTTCAAAGAAGTGACTTGGGCCTTGAGCTCTTTGATTTCCTCTACATGGTTAGTAATAACACAAGTACTAGAGGAAGTAGAACCTTCATTGTTAGAGCAACAAGGCAAGGAAGATAATTCATCACAAGATTTAGCAATACTATGAGTGGATGAATTACTAGGACTAGCACATGGCAATATAGCATTTCTGGTAGTAGTGCTAGTATCCACATGAGGCTCACAAGGTGTTGCCTTTTATATGATAGCCTCATGAGCTAACTTTAGCCTATCATGGGAGGCTAGAAGATCCTCATGGGAGATAGAAAGCTTTCCATGATTTTCTTCCAATTTCCCATAATTGCTAGTTAGCAACTCAAGTTGAGCCCTTAGCTCAACATTCTCCTTCAAGATAGATGCTTCACAAGAAGTAGTAGCACAAGTATCATTATTAATAGAAATAGGAGAAGGCAAGTTTGCATGCTCTTTTAGATACGAATCTTTAAGTTTCTCATGCGATTCGGTGAGTTTAGTGAGTGCACTCTCAATAACCCTTGAGCCCTTTTTGAGTTGCTCAAAATCCTCAAGGAGTTTATGTAGTGACCCCGGATCTGGTAGGATCCAAAGTCCCTGTGATTAAACATGCTAGTCCCTGGATCATTAGCTAGCACTCACAGTCGATGAAATATCATGTAAAACATAAGTCTTTATTACACGATTCGAATAATCCAGAGTAAAAATATTACAAATTGCATAGCCAAAGGCTAGCTCAATACAACGGAAAACGAAATAACATCTTGGAGTCCCATCAATGCCACAGGCTGGTTGAGTGTAGAATCGCGACCTACGCATTCTCACAAGTCGTCGAATAACCTGCAACATGAAAGGTTGCAGCCACGAGAGTGGTCAATACTTTGAATGCATGGCAAATTACACCGAGAAGAGGAAAATTGACTACATCTACATGCAAGGCAGACAAGAGGAGGCTTGAGTTTTATTTGCGTAAAGCCAATTTTTACAAAGTTAAAGAGAGAAAATCTTTTACCCTACTTTGCAAAATTTTGATAAATAATTTTGGCCGAGTGGAACACATGGATATTACACACCAAGTGTCCAAATCAACCTAACACTTGGATATGACACACCAAGTCCCGAGCACTTGGATATTACACACCAAGGCCCCAAAAACCCACCTATGAACGATATTACACACGCCATAGGGTTTTGAAAATTCCTTTGAAAAGAGAGAGGAAATCCTTCAGAGGCTCCATTCTTCAGATGCTCACAATTGTCCTGTTACCGTGGACACGACTGATCGATCAGGTTAACACTCTCGAGAGGTTGCGCTCTTTACCCACAATTCACAACCAAGCCTTTTTGCCAAAATTCTTCATCTTCATTAAGGCCAGGACGAGGTCACGACGAAGCTTTTCCTTAGTAGCCCCTCCACCTTCCGGATCCGCCCGTGCCCAAAATACCTCCCAATGGCGGTACCCAGGTGAGGTTTCCCACTAAGTACTTAGCCAAGACAGAGCCCATATTGTATTGTGGTTGCACTTGGAAGCTTCGACATACGGAACGTGGCGGACTTCTTTGATCCTGGGCGGCGGTCCTCCACCAATCTCCACACTCGTTGTCCCGTCAAAACCATTCCGCCCGAAGAAAACTTAGTTTTATTTTGAAGGACGATTTTTGGGAGAAAAGTTGCGCTCATAAACAGAGCTCAAGTACTTAGAAAAATTTCTTGTTTCAAACCCCTTTCGATATTTGCGTAGTATAAGCATAGCACTTAGAAAAATTTAGGCATTCCTATGGGCGGGATATCAAGTGGAATTATTTCTAAGTATAACTCTACTCATGGCAATCTACAAAAATCACGCGACTTGCAAAATATTCACCAAGTAAAATCTACCAAAACATCCTACACATGCATACTAATCATTTGAAGGAAAAAGACATGCATAGAAAACTTGGGACAAAAATTTGAACAAAGGTGTAACTTGCCTTAGTAAAATTTGATGATGATTTCTTCCTTGTGAACTTTCTCTCGCACTCCGAATAAATCTAACGCATAGAAAAATTACACTCAATAAATAAGCATTGCAAATAAAAATCCAAATAAAACAATGATGTAAACAAATACCGAAACATGCAAAACTTGATTTAATTTCAAAAATATTTTAAATTCACACAAACAATTTTTAAAAAAATTAAAACATGCAGGTACATCACAAATATCATTTTCCAAAAGAATTAAATTAATAGGATTTTTATATGACTTTAGATATGTTTGAAATAAGGTTTAAAGCCTAAAATTACAAACATACGTATTAATACAATCATAAATTCTAAATTCTAGCGCCATATTGTAGATATTAAAATTATAAAACTAACGCAAAAAGATTGAACCAAAACGGAGTTAGGGTTATTTAACTATGATTCTTCAAAGTATTATCGTTTTCGCAATTTAGAACTCGTCGCGATGAACGTGCTCCGTTGGATCTGCATACGACGACTCCAGATGCTCCTGTCCGTGTAGTCTTCATGCTTTGGTTGATGTCACGACGACCGCTGCTCCGACGTTGCGTGAAGTAGTGATGCAATTCGATCTTAAATATTCTTTTCAATTATGGATTTAATAGAGACACAACCAAAACGGGTTTCAAATCAAAAATTTAAACTTACAGATTTGATAAAATCTAGATTTATAAAAACTAGTACCAATAGATCTTTTAATTACGAATTCAACGCAAGAAATAAAATCTAAAACGAACCTATAGATTTGAAGATATTAAATTCTAAAGTTTTAGCTGGAGGAGGAGCTAGCTCAAGTAAGGAACTGATCGATTGGATCGTGGCATTACAAGCGAGAGAAAAAAAAACTTTGTCCTGCTACCGGTTCACGGATACGTACAAATACATCTATAGCATTGTCCTGGGAGCGTTACCGGTAGACGGCGAAGGAGATATGCGGCGACGGTGTGGATGGCGGCGACGGCGGGGTGGCCTCCAACTCTGAAGGTGACGACGAGGTGCGGCTCGACCAGAAGATCCCGTTCCCGTCTTCGTCAGCAGTTCTTGTACTCCGAATGACGGCGGTTTGTCGCTGAATTCCTCCGTCTCCGACGAACCTCCGGCGTTCCCGTCTGTCTAATCCTGTGGTTCTGTGCGAGGGAAAGAAGATTAGGAGATGCAGGATAACAGCATGAAAGGTTGGGTAAAAGGTGGGACGAGGAGATCCTGGAATCTTCGTTCCCGAGCTCGGTGGTGGTGCTCCGGCGAGATTGGAAAATCCAATTTTCGTTGTATAGAGTTTACGATTTTTTGAAAAACCGAGAGGGGTTGCTGCGGCGGATTATATAGAGGGGATTTCGTGGAGAGTCACGAATTTAAACGGAATCGTGGCAAATCGAGATGTCTTTCGGTATTGATTCAGTTACAGGGATGAACTCGTATAGGAGATGGACTTCAGGAAGATGATGACAGGTGGGTCCATGTAATGGAAAAAAAAATTGGAGGCCATTGATTGGCTGGAGCGATGTGCACGGCCGCTCGTGCATCTAGTCGTGGTTGCACTGGCCGTTCAGGTACGTGGAGTCTATCTCTTCTATTTTCTTTTTTTGTTTGTTTTTGCTTCCTTTTATTTAGGAAAAACTATACAGATAATTATTCAATTAAATCTCAAAAACCATAACATGTAAATTGGACATACGGAAATCCCTTTTCCGTCTGAAATAAAATATGCAAACATATTTTACACACTTTGGCTATATAGCTACTTGTGCATTTTTTTATAACATAGGGGAGTTTTAGTTTCAATCACTCAATCAATTCAAATATACACGGAATACAAAATAAATCATTTTTAACGAGGCTTAAAATATAAAGAAAAAGCCAACATTAATCATGATGAAGTCATATTATCATCTCTCTTTGATTTTCTAAAATACGAGAATGTTACTTAGATGCAAATAACACCGAACGAAGCTTCTCCAAAAATTTACTTTTAATTAGAAATGTCATATTATTTCCTCTCGTGAAACATTGGAAAATATTTGGAAAGATCCAAGAATTCAAATAATAATCAAACAAGGCATATCAAGCATTAATCCACCATAATTTGGGAAAGTCATTTTATTCCCTCTCTTTATACATTAAGTATGGTTGGGTAATTATTTTATTTGTCACTCAAATTCAACAACTTGGATAGTCATATTAATCCACTCATATAACAAAAATAATTGAAGCAAGGTTGGGAAAATTCAAACAAGTCATCAAATTTCTTTTCATTCCAAATTCCAATCAAAGTGAAACAATTCAATCAACTTATTTTTTTTAAATTTCAACATTCCAAAATTAGGAAAATTTTGGGATGTTACAGACTACCACCCTTAAAAGGAATCTCGTCCTCGAGATTCGAGAAGGCTAGAAAGAAAGGAAGGGTTTGGGAAGAACTAGGTTGCTACCACCCTTGAAAGGGTCTTTCTCGATGTTGCAAAAATTCTGTGGTTTCACTTTGGAACCTCGTCTTATGTTGGTAGCTCTAACTTTTTGACTTCTTCAAAGCTCCCTTGATATGATGATTGCTTCTTGTTGGACTTCAAATGCTTGCTTCTTAGAACACCATGTTGAGTGCCCTTCTCTGAGTTTTAAATAGCACAGAAGATCATTTTCTTTACGTACTGTTTTTTTGTAGTCCTTCTCCATGTTTTCGACATTCTTCTGGTCTTCAAGTCATATCCATATCGTGAATCCATTGTTTCGGGGTTTAAGATAGGTGAGAATAAACTATAGAAGATAAGGAGAAAGATAAATTGGTACCCCATACAAACAAATTTATTTTGAAATTTGTTGTTGTTGTTGTCAACAAAATAATAAGAATGACAACGCACAAGTCATCGCACCTAACGTTGTAGCGGAGTCTATCTAGGTTTGGTTCCTAAGGAACTTGAAATCTTCATATCATAATCTTCATAGTCTTGAGAAGTGTCTTTGTAGTCTTCAAGTCTTCTGAACCTTCATAGTACTTCAAGGTCTTCGGAGTATCCAGTAGATTATCGTTGAAGCATCATTGGCGGCAACATTGTAGATCTAACTTGGTGTAAGATATCATCTTGAGAAGTCTCTTGAAGTGGGTAATGATCAACTATTATTTTTGAAAAGAGGAGGGATTAGAAAATTTTCACTCAAGATAGAAGATGAGTAGTAATAGAGTATTTCGAAAATTACTTAGAAATTATTAGTTCTAAGGTTTTCCATGGCTAAGGTCACGTCCTACAGTCAACTTGTGCTCTGATACCATCTGTAGTGACCCCGGATGCGGTAGGATCCAAAGTCCCTGTGATTAAACATGCTAGTCCCTGGATCATTAGCTAGCACTCACAGTCGATGAATTATCATGTAAAACACAAGTCTTTATTACACGATTCGAATAATCTAGAGTAAAAATATTACAAATTGCATAGCCAAAGGCTAGCTCAATACAACGGAAAACGAAATAACATCTTGGAGTCCCATCAATGCCACGAGGCTGGTTGAGTGTAGACTCGCGACCTACGCATTCTCACAAGTCGTCGAATAACTTGCAACATGAAAGGTTGCGGCCACGAGAGTGGTCAATACTTTGAATGCATGGCAAATTACACGAGAAGAGGAAAATTGACTACATCTACATGCAAGGCAGACAAGAGGAGGCTTGAGTTTTATTTGCGTAAAGCCAATTTTTACAAAGTTAAAGAGAGAAAATCTTTTACCCTACTTTGCAAAATTTTGATAAATAATTTTGGCCGAGTGGAACACATGGATATTACACACCAAGTGTCCAAATCAACCTAACACTTGGATATGACACACCAAGTCCCGAGCACTTGGATATTACACACCAAGGCCCCAAAAACCCACCTATGAACGATATTACACACGCCATAGGGTTTTGAAAACTCCTTTGAAAAGAGAGAGGAAATCATTCGAGGCTCCATTCTTCGGATGCTCACAATTGTCCATTACGCGTGGACACGGCTGATCGATCGGGTTAACACTCTCGAGAGGTTGCGCTCTTTACCCACAATTCACAACCAAGCCTTTTTGCCAAAATTCTTCATCTTCATTAAGGCCGGGACGAGGTCACGACGAAGCTTTTCCTTAGTAGCCCCTCCACCTTCCGGATCCGCCCGTGCCCAAAATACCTCCCAATGGCGGTACCCGGGTGAGGTTTCCCACTAAGTACTTAGCCAAGACAGAGCCCATATTGTATTGTGGTTGCCTTTGGAAGCTTCGACATGCGGAACGTGGCGGACTTTGATACGTCTCCGACGTATCGATAATTTCTTATGTTCTATGCCATATTATTGATGATACCTACATGTTTTATGCACACTTTATGTCATATTAGTGCATTTTACGGAACTAACCTATTAACAAGATGCCGAAGTGCCGGTTCATGTTTTACTGCTGTTTTGGTTTCGAAATCCTAGTAACGAAATATTCTCGGAATTGGACGAAACGAAGACCCAGGGCCCTATTTTCCCACGGAGCTTCCAGAAGACCGAAGAACACACGAAGTGGGGCCACGAGGTGGCCAGACTATAGGGCGGCACGGCCCAAGCCCTGGCCGCGCCGACCTATAGCGTGGGCCCCTCGTGACGCCCCTTGACCTGCCCTTCCGCCTACTTAAAGCCTCCGTCGTGAAACACCTGATGCGAAAAACCACGATACGGAAAACCTTACTGAGACGCCGTCGCCGCCGATCCCATCTCGGGGGATTCTGGAGATCTCCTCCGGCACCCTACCGGAGAGGGGATTCATCTCCCGGAGGACTCTACACCGCCATGGTCGCCTCCGGAGTGATGAGTGAGTAGTTCACCCCTGGACTATGGGTCCATAGCAGTAGCTAGATGGTTGTCTTCTCCTCATTGTGCTTCATTGTTGGATCTTGTGAGCTGCCTAACATGATCAAGATCATCTATCTGTAAGTCTATATGTTGTGTTTGTCGGGATCCGATGGATAGAGAATACCATGTCATGTTAATTATCAAGTTATTATACATGTGTTGTTTATGATCTTGCATGCTCTCCGTTTCTAGTAGAGGCTCTGGCCAAGTTTTTACTTTTAACTCCAAGAGGGAGTACTTATGCTCGATAGTGGGTTCATGCCTGCATTGACACACTGGGGAGTGATGAGAAACCCCTAAGGTTGTGTTGTGCTTGTTGCCACTAGGGATAAAACATTGGCGCTATGTCCGAGGATGTAGTTGTTGATTACATTACGCACCATACTTAATGCAATTGTCTGTTGTTTAGCAACTTAATACTGGAGGGGGTTCGGATGATAACCTGAAGGTGGACTTTTTAGGCATAGATGCAGTTAGATGGCGGTCTATGTACTTTGTCGTAATGCCCAATTAAATCTCACTATACTTATCATGTCATGTATGTGCATTGTTATGCCCTCTCTATTTGTGAATTGCCCGACTGTAATTTGTTCACCCAACATGCTTTTATCTTATGGAAGAGACACCTCTAGTGAACTGTGGACCCCGGTCCATTCTTTTAATACTGAAATACAAATCTGCTGCAATACTTGTTTTACTATTTTCTCTGCAAACAATCATCTTCCACACAATACGATTAATCCTTTGTTACAGACAAGCCGGTGAGATTGACAACCTCATCTGTTTCGTTGGGGCAAAGTACTTTGGTTGTGTTGTGCGGGTTCCACGTTGGCGCCGGAATCTCTGGTGTTGCGCCGCACTACATCCCGCCGCCATCAACCTTCAACGTGCTTCTTGGCTCCTCCTGGTTCGATAAACCTTGGTTTCTTTACGAGGGAAAACTTGCTGCTTGTGCGCATCATACCTTCCTCTTGGGGTTGCCCAACGAACGTGTGAAATACACGCCATCAAGCTCTTTTACGGCGCCGTTGCCGGGGAGATCAAGACACGCTGCAAGGGGAGTCTCCACTTCTCAATCTCTTTACTTTGTTTTTGTCTTGCTTTATTTAATTTACTACTTTGTTTGCTGCACTTATATCAAAACACAAAAAAATTAGTTGCTAGCTTTACTTTATTTACTGTCTTGTTTGCTATATCAAAAACACAAAAAAATTAGTTTACTTGCATTTACTTTACTTGATTCATCATGTTTCCTTTTGATTTTACCGCAAAGAACATACCGGTAGGACAAGGGTCTATAGTTGGGAGGAACAATATAGAAGAATTTTTCACCCATGTTAGTACCGTTGAAGATTTTGAAGATAGACACTTGGTAGACCTTGCTCCCACTTATGAAATTGCTGCTTGCTGCTTTAGTTCGCTCGTTGGAAACTAAATTTGTTAATCTCAATCCTATAATCCAACACATGTTTCTTACACTTGGTGATATGGAAGAGGGGAAAAGAAAGATTTTGTTTTAGAAACCCTTCTTAGAGAATTTGGTGGTCTAGCAAGAGAAGCTAGGAAGGTCTTTGCTAAATTTAATATGCTTGGTTCTCATACTAATTTTGTTAGTCTCCTTGAAAAGATGGACATGGATAAAATAAGATACACTAATAATATTAATGATGGTGGGGAGATCAAAGCACCCATACCATGTAAACTCCTAGCTATGAATGATGCACTAGAACATAACTATGCTTGGCTTGTTCACGAAAATTTGTTCGATAAGAGTAGCAAGCCCAAGACTAATGAAAAGGGAGACGCTGAAACTTATGTATCCAATATACTATGCATGGTTGAGAAGACTCCAAACCCCGCTGTAGGTGCACCACCCTTCGATGTTACTTGAGTTACACTTTACTGCGCCTAGGCTGAAAGGCGTTAAAGAAAAGCGCTTATGGGAGACAACCCATGTTTTTACTCCAGTATTTTTGTTTTATATTTGTGTCTTGGAAGTTGTTTACTACTGTAGCAACCTCTCCTTATCTTAGTTTTATGTTTTGTTGTGCCAAGTAAAGTCTTTGATAGAAAAGTAAGTACTAGATTTGGATTACTGCGCGGTTCCAGATTTCTTTGCTGTCACGAATCTGGGTCTATCTCCCTGTAGGTAGCTCAGAAAATTACGCCAATTTACGAGCATGATCCTCAGATATGTACGCAACTTTCATTCAATTTGAGCATTTTCGTTTGAGCAAGTCTGGTGGCCTAATAAAATCCATCTTTACGGACTGTTCTGTTTTGACAGATTCTGTCTTTTATTTCGCATTGCCTCTTTTGCTATGTTGGATGAATTTCTTTGATCCACTAATGTCCAGTAGCTTTATGCAATGTTCAGAAGTGTTAAGAATGATTGTGTAACCTCTGAACATGTGAATTTTTATTATGCACTAACCCTCTAATGAGTTGTTTCGAGTTTGGTGTGGAGGAAGTTTTCAAGGATCAAGAGAGGAGTATGATGCAATATGATCAAGGAGAGTGAAAGCTCTAAGCTTGGGGATGCCCCGGTGGTTCACCTCTGCATATATTAAGAAGACTCAAGCGTCTAAGCTTGGGGATGCCCAAGGCATCCCCTTCTTCATCGACAACATTATCAGGTTCCTCCCCTGAAACTATATTTTTATTCGGCCACATCTTATGTACTTTGCTTGGAGCGTCGGTTTGTTTTTGTTTTTTGTTTTGTTTGAATAAAATGGATCCTAGCATTCACTTTATGGGAGAGAGACACGCTCCGCTGTTGCATATGGACAAGTATGTCCTTAGGCTCTACTCATAGTATTCATGGCGAAGTTTCTTCTTCGTTAAATTGTTATATGGTTGGAATTGGAAAATGATACATGTAGTAAATTGCTATAATGTCTTGGATAATTTGATACTTGGCAATTGTTGTGCTCATGTTTAAGCTCTTGCATCATATACTTTGCACCCATTAATGAAGAAATACTTAGAGCTTGCTAATTTCGTTTGCATATTTGGTTTCTCTAGAGTCTAGATAACATCTAGTATTGAGTTTTGAACAACAAGGAAGACGGTATGGAGTCTTATAATGTTTACCATATGACTTTTATGTGAGTTTTGCTGTACTAGTTCATCCTTGTGTTTGTTTCAAATAACCTTGCTAGCCTAAACCTTGTATCGAGAGGGAATACTTCTCATGCATCCAAAATACTTGAGCCAACCACTATGCCATTTGTGTCCACCATACCTACCTACTACATGGTATTTATCCGCCATTCCAAAGTAAATTGCTTGAGTGCTACCTTTAAAATTCCATCATTCACCTTTGCAATATATAGCTCATGGGACAAATAGCTTAAAAACTATTGTAGTATTGAATATGTACTTATGCACTTTATCTCTTATTAAGTTGCTTGTTGAGCGATAACCATGTTTACGGGGACGCCATCAACTATTCTTTGTTGGATATCATGTGAGTTGCTATGCATGTCCGTCTTGTACGAAGCAAGAGAGATCTACCACCTTCATGGTTGGAGCATGCATATTGTTAGAGAAGAACTTTGGGCCGCTAACTAAAGCCATGATTCATGGTGGAAGTTTCGGTTTGGACATATATCCTCAATCTCATATGAGAATAATAATTGTTGCCACATGCTTATGCATTAAAGAGGAGTCCATTATCTGTTGTCCATGTTGTCCCGGTATGGATGTCTAAGTTGAGAATAATCAAAAGCGAGAAATCCAAAATGCGAGCTTTCTCCTTAGACCTTTGTACGAGGCGGCATGGAGGTACCCCATTGTGACACTTGGTCAAAACATGTGCATTGCAAAGATCCGGTAGTCCAAGTTAATTAGGACAAGGTGCGGGCACTATTAGTATACTATGCATGAGACTTGCAACTTGTAAGATATAACTTTCATAACTCATATGCTTTATTACTACCGTTGACAAAATTGTTTCACGTTTTCAAAATAAAAGCTCTAGCACAAATATAGCAATCGATGCTTTCCTCTTTGAAGGACCATTCTCTTTACTTTTATGTTGAGTCAGTTCACCTATTTCTCTCCACCTCAAGAAGCAAACACTTCTGTGAACCGTGCATTGATTCCTACATACTTGCATATTGTACTTGTTATATTACTCTATGTTGACAATTATCCATGAGATATACATGTTACAAGTTGAAAGCAACCGCTGAAACTTAATCTTCCTTTGTGTTGCTTCAATACCTTTACTTTGATTTATTGCTTTATGAGTTAACTCTTATGCAAGACTTATTAATACTTGTCTTGAAGTACTATTCATGAAAAGTCTTTGCTATATGATTCACCTGTTTACTCATGTCATCACCATTGTTTTGATCGCTGCATCCACTACATATGTTTACAAATAGTATGATCAAGGTTATGATGGCATATCACTTCAGAAATTATCTTTGTTATCGTTTTACCTGCTCGGGACGATCAGAACTAAGCTTGGGGATGCTTGATACGTCTCCGACGTATCGATAATTTCTTATGTTCTATGTCATATTATTGATGATACCTACATGTTTTATGCACACTTTATGTCATATTAGTGCATTTTCTGGAACTAACCTATTAACAAGATGCCGAAGTGCCGGTTCTCGTTTTACGCTGTTTTTGGTTTCAGAAATCCTAGTAACGAAATATTCTCGGAATTGGACGAAACGAAGACCCGGGGCCCTATTTTTCCACGGAGCTTCCGGAAGACCGAAGAACACACGAAGTGGGGCCACGAGGTGGCCGGACTATAGGGCGGCGCGGCCCAAGCCCCGGCCGCGCCGACCTATAGCGTGGGCCCCTCGTGACGCCCCTGACCTGCCCTTCCGCCTACTTAAAGCCTCCGTCGCGAAACCCCCGATGCGAAAAACCACGATACGGAAAACCTTGCGAGACGCCGTCGCCGCCGATCCCATCTCGGGGATTACGGAGATCTCCTCCGGCACCCTGCCGGAGAGGGATTCATCTCCCGGAGGACTCTACACCGCCATGGTCGCCTCCGGAGTGATGAGTGAGTAGTTCACCCCTGGACTATGGGTCCATAGCAGTAGCTAGATGGTTGTCTTCTCCTCATTGTGCTTCATTGTTGGATCTTGTGAGCTGCCTAACATGATCAAGATCATCTATCCGTAATTCTATATGTTGTGTTTGTCGGGATCCGATGGATAGAGAATACCATGTCATGTTAATTATCAAGTTATTATACATGTGTTGTTTATGATCTTGCATGCTCTCCGTTTCTAGTAGAGGCTCTGGCCAAGTTTTTACTTTTAACTCCAAGAGGGAGTACTTATGCTCGATAGTGGGTTCATGCCTGCATTGACACTGGGGAGTGACGAAACCCCTAAGGTTGTGTTGTGCTTGTTGCCACTAGGGATAAAACATTGGCGCTATGTCCGAGGATTTAGTTGTTGATTACATTACGCACCATACTTAATGCAATTGTCCGTTGTTTAGCTACTTAATGCTTGGAGGGGTTCGGATGATAACTCTGAAGGTGGACTTTTTAGGCATAGATGCAGTTGGATGGCGGTCTATGTACTTTGTCGTAATGCCCAATTAAATCTCACTATACTTATCATGTCATGTATGTGCATTGTTATGCCCTCTCTATTTGTCAATTGCCCGACTGTAATTTGTTCACCCAACATGCTTTTATCTTATGGGAGAGACACCTCTAGTGAGCTGTGGACCCCGGTCCATTCTTTTAATACTGAAATACAAATCTGCTTGCAATACTTGTTTTACTATTTTCTCTGCAAACAATCATCTTCCACACAATACGGTTAATCCTTTGTTACGAGCAAGCCGGTGAGATTGACAACCTCATCTGTTTCGTTGGGGCAAAGTACTTTGGTTGTGTTGTGCGGATTCCACGTTGGCGCCGGAATCTACGGTGTTGCGCCGCACTACATCCCGCCGCCATCAACCTTCAACGTGCTTCTTGGCTCCTCCTGGTTCGATAAACCTTGGTTTCTTTCTGAGGGAAAACTTGCTGCTGTGCGCATCATACCTTCCTCTTGGGGTTGCCCAACGAACGTGTGAAATACACGCCATCAGACTTCTTTGATCCTGGGCGGCAGTCCTCCACCAATCTCCACACTCGTTGTCCCGTCAAAACCATTCCGCCCAGAAGAAAACTTAGTTTTATTTTGAAGGACGATTTTTGGGAGAAAAGTTGCGCTCATAAACAGAGCTCAAGTACTTAGAAAAATTTCTTGTTTCAAACCCCTTTCGATATTTGCGTAGTATAAGCATAGCACTTAGAAAAATTTAGGCATTCCTATGGGCGGGATATCAAGTGGAATTATTTCTAAGTATAACTCTACTCATGGCAATCTACAAAAATCACGCGACTTGCAAAATATTCACCAAGTAAAATCTACCAAAACATCCTACACATGCATACTAATCATTTGAAGGAAAAAGACATGCATAGAAAACTTGGGACAAAAATATGAACAAAGGTGTAACTTGCCTTAGTAAAATTTGATGATGATTTCTTCCTTGTGAACTTTCTCTCGCACTCCGAATAAATCTAACGCATAGAAAAATTACACTCAATAAATAAGCATTGCAAATAAAAATCCAAATAAAACAATGATGTAAACAAATACCGAAACATGCAAAACTTGATTTAATTTCAAAAATATTTTAAATTCACACAAACAATTTTTAAAAAAATTAAAACATGCAGGTACATCACAAATATCATTTTCCAAAAGAATTAAATTAATAGGATTTTTATATGACTTTAGATATGTTTGAAATAAGGTTTAAAGCCTAAAATTACAAACATACGTATTAATACAATCATAAATTCTAAATTCTAGCGCCATATTGTAGATATTAAAATTATAAAACTAACGCAAAAAGATTGAACCAAAACGGAGTTAGGGTTATTTAACTATGATTTTTCAAAGTATTATCGTTTTCGCAATTTAGAACTCGTCGCGATGAACGTGCTCCGTTGGATCTGCATACGACGACTCCAGATGCTCCTGTCCGTGTAGTCTTCATGCTTTGGTTGATGTCACGACGACCGCTGCTCCGACGTTGCGTGAAGTAGTGATGCAATTCGATCTTAAATATTCTTTTCAATTATGGATTTAATAGAGACACAACCAAAACGGGTTTCAAATCAAAAATTTAAACTTACAGATTTGATAAAATCTAGATTTATAAAAACTAGTACCAATAGATCTTTTAATTACGAATTCAACGCAAGAAATAAAATCTAAAACGAACCTATAGATTTGAAGATATTAAATTCTAAAGTTTTAGCTGGAGGAGGAGCTAGCTCAAGTAAGGAACTGATCGATTGGATCGTGGCATTACAAGCGAGAGAAAAAAAAACTTTGTCCTGCTACCGGTTCACGGATACGTACAAATACATCTATAGCATTGTCCTGGGAGCGTTACCGGTAGACGGCGAAGGAGATATGCGGCGACGGTGTGGATGGAGGCGACGGCGGGGTGGCCTCCAACTCTGAAGGTGACGACGAGGTGCGGCTCGACCAGAAGATCCCGTTCCCGTCTTCGTCAGCAGTTCTTGTACTCCGAATGACGGCGGTTTGTCGCTGAATTCCTCCGTCTCCGACGAACCTCCGGCGTTCCCGTCTGCCTAATCCTGTGGTTCTGTGCGAGGGGAAAGAAGATTAGGAGATGCAGGATAACAGCATGAAAGGTTGGGTAAAAAGGTGGGACGAGGAGATCCTGGAATCTTCGTTCCCGAGCTCGGTGGTGGTGCTCCGGCGAGATTGGAAAATCCAATTTTCGTTGTATAGAGTTTACGATTTTTTGAAAAACCGAGAGGGGTTGCTGCGGCGGATTATATAGAGGGGATTTCGTGGAGTAGGGGTCACGAATTTAAACGGAATCGTGGCAAATCGAGATGTCTTTCGGTATTGATTCAGTTACAGGGATGAACTCGTATAGGAGATGGACTCCAGGAAGATGATGACAGGTGGGTCCATGTAATGGAAAAAAAAAATTGGAGGCCATTGATTGGCTGGAGCGATGTGCACGGCCGCTCGTGCATCTAGTCGTGGTTGCACTGGCCGTTCAGGTACGTGGAGTCTATCTCTTCTATTTTCTTTTTTTGTTTGTTTTTGCTTCCTTTTATTTAGGAAAAACTATACAGATAATTATTCAATTAAATCTCAAAAACCAAAACATGTAAATTGGACATACGGAAATCCCTTTTCCGTCTGAAATAAAATATGCAAACATATTTTACACACTTTGGCTATATAGCTACTTGTGCATTTTTTTATAACATAGGGGAGTTTTAGTTTCAATCACTCAATCAATTCAAATATACACGGAATACAAAATAAATCATTTTTAACGAGGCTTAAAATATAAAGAAAAAGCCAACATTAATCATGATGAAGTCATATTATCATCTCTCTTTGATTTTCTAAAATACAGAATGTTACTTAGATGCAAATAACACCGAACAGAAGCTTCTCCAAAAATTTACTTTTAATTAGAAATGTCATATTATTTCCTCTCGTGAAACATTGGAAAATATTTGGAAAGATCCAAGAATTCAAATAATAATCAAACAAGGCATATCAAGCATTAATCCACCATAATTTGGGAAAGTCATTTTATTCCCTCTCTTTATACATTAAGTATGGTTGGGTAATTATTTTATTTGTCACTCAAATTCAACAACTTGGATAGTCATATTAATCCACTCATATAACAAAAATAATTGAAGCAAGGTTGGGAAAATTCAAACAAGTCATCAAATTTCTTTTCATTCCAAATTCCAATCAAAGTGAAACAATTCAATCAACTTATTTTTTTTAAATTTTAACATTCCAAAATTAGGAAAATTTTGGGATGTTACAGACTACCACCCTTAAAAGGAATCTCGTCCTCGAGATTCGAGAAGGCTAGAAAGAAAGAAAGGGTTTGGGAAGAACTAGGTTGCTACCACCCTTGAAAGGGTCTTTCTCGATGTTGCAAAAATTCTGTGGTTTCACTTTGGAACCTCGTCTTATGTTGGTAGCTCTAACTTTTTGACTTCTTCAAAGCTCCCTTGATATGATGATTGCTTCTTGTTGGACTTCAAATGCTTGCTTCTTAGAACACCATGTTGAGTGCCCTTCTCTGAGTTTTAAATAGCACAGAAGATCATTTTCTTTCTGTCTGTTTTTTTTGTAGTCCTTCTCCATGTTTTCGACATTCTTCTGGTCTTCAAGTCATATCCATATCGTGAATCCATTGTTTCGGGGTTTAAGATAGGTGAGAATAAACTATAGAAGAGAAGGAGAAAGATAAATTGGTACCCCATACAAACAAATTTATTTTGAAATTTGTTGTTGTTGTTGTCAACAAAATAATAAGAATGACAACGCACAAGTCATCGCACCTAACGTTTGTAGCGGAGTCTATCTAGGTTTGGTTCCTAAGGAACTTGAAATCTTCATATCATAATCTTCATAGTCTTGAGAAGTGTCTTTGTAGTCTTCAAGTCTTCTGAACCTTCATAGTACTTCAAGGTCTTCGGAGTATCCAGTAGATTATCGTTGAAGCATCACTGGCGGGAACATCGTAGATCTGACTTGCTGTAAGATATCATCTTGAGAAGTCTCTTGAAGTGGGTAATGATCAACTATTATTTTTGAAAAGAGGAGGGATTAGAAAATTTTCACTCAAGATAGAAGATGAGTAGTAATAGAGTATTTCGAAAATTACTTAGAAATTATTAGTTCTAAGGTTTTCCATGGCTAAGGTCACGTCCTACAGTCAACATGTGCTCTGATACCATCTGTAGTGACCCCGGATCTGGTAGGATCCAAAGTCCCTGTGATTAAACATGCTAGTCCCTGGATCATTAGCTAGCACTCACAGTCGATGAATTATCATGTAAAACACAAGTCTTTATTACACGATTCGAATAATCCAGAGTAAAAATATTACAAATTGCATAGCCAAAGGCTAGCTCAATACAACGGAAAACGAAATAACATCTTGGAGTCCCATCAATGCCACAGGCTGGTTGAGTGTAGACTCGCGACCTACGCATTCTCACAAGTCGTCGAATAACCTGCAACATGAAAGGTTGCAGCCACGAGAGTGGTCAATACTTTGAATGCATGGAAAATTACACCGAGAAGAGGAAAATTGACTACATCTACATGCAAGGCAGACAAGAGGAGGCTTGAGTTTTATTTGCGTAAAGCCAATTTTTACAAAGTTAAAGAGAGAAAATCTTTTACCCTACTTTGCAAAATTTTGATAAATAATTTTGGCCGAGTGGAACACATGGATATTACACACCAAGTGTCCAAATCAACCTAACACTTGGATATGACACACCAAGTCCCGAGCACTTGGATATTACACACCAAGGCCCCAAAAACCCACCTATGAACGATATTACACACGCCATAGGGTTTTGAAAATTCCTTTGAAAAAGAGAGAGGAAATCCTTCAGAAGCTCCATTATTCAGATGCTCACAATTGTCCTGTTACCGTGGACACGACTGATCGATCAGGTTAACACTCTCGAGAGGTTGCGCTCTTTACCCACAATTCACAACCAAGCCTTTTTGCCAAAATTCTTCATCTTCATTAAGGCCGGGACGAGGTCACGACGAAGCTTTTCCTTAGTAGCCCCTCCACCTTCCGGATCCGCCCGTGCCCAAAATACCTCCCAATGGCGGTACCCAGGTGAGGTTTCCCACTAAGTACTTAGCCAAGACAGAGCCCATATTGTATTGTGGTTGCACTGGAAGCTTCTGACATCTGGAACGTGGCAGACTTTGATACGTCTCCGACGTATCGATAATTTCTTATGTTCTATGCCATATTATTGATGATACCTACATGTTTTATGCACACTTTATGTCATATTAGTGCATTTTCTGGAACTAACCTATTAACAAGATGCCGAAGTGCCAGTTCCTGTTTTCTGCTGTTTTTGGTTTCGAAATCCTAGTAACGAAATATTCTCGGAATTGGACGAAACGAAGACCCAGGGCCCTATTTTTCCACGGAGCTTCCAGAAGACCGAAGAACACACGAAGTGGGGCCACGAGGTGGCCAGACTATAGGGCGGCGCGGCCCAAGCCCTGGCCGCGCCGACCTATAGCGTGGGCCCCTCGTGACGCCCCTTGACCTGCCCTTCCGCCTACTTAAAGCCTCCGTCGCGAAACCCCTGATGCGAAAAACCACGATACGGAAAACCTTACTGAGACGCCGTCGCCGCCGATCCCATCTCGGGGGATTACGGAGATCTCCTCCGGCACCCTGCCGGAGAGGGGATTCATCTCCCGGAGGACTCTACATCGCCATGGTCGCCTCCGGAGTGATGAGTGAGTAGTTCACCCCTGGACTATGGATCCATAGCGGTAGCTAGATGGTTGTCTTCTCCTCATTGTGCTTCATTGTTGGATCTTGTGAGCTGCCTAACATGATCAAGATCATCTATCCGTAATTCTATATGTTGTGTTTGTCGGGATCCGATGGATAGAGAATACCATGTCATGTTAATTATCAAGTTATTATACATGTGTTGTTTATGATCTTGCATGCTCTCCGTTTCTAGTAGAGGCTCGGCCAAGTTTTTACTTTTAACTCCAAGAGGGAGTACTTATGCTCGATAGTGGGTTCATGCCCGCATTGACACACGGGGAGTGACAGAAACCCCTAAGGTTGTGTTGTGCTTGTTGCCACTAGGGATAAAACATTGGCGCTATGTCCGAGGATTTAGTTGTTGATTACATTACGCACCATACTTAATGCAATTGTCCGTTGTTTAGCAACTTAATGCTGGAGGGGTTCGGATGATAACCTGAAGGTGGACTTTTTAGGCATAGATGCGGTTGGATGGCGGTCTATGTACTTTGTCGTAATGCCCAATTAAATCTCACTATACTTATCATGTCATGTATGTGCATTGTTATGCCCTCTCTATTTGTCAATTGCCCGAATGTAATTTGTTCACCCAACATGCTTTTATCTTATGGGAGAGAAACCTCTAGTGAGCTGTGGACCCCGGTCCATTCTTTTAATACTGAAATACAAATCTGCTTGCAATACTTGTTTTACTATTTTCTCTGCAAACAATCATCTTCCACACAATACGGTTAATCCTTTGTTACGAGCAAGCCGGTGAGATTGACAACCTCACTTGTTTCGTTGGGGCAAAGTACTTTGGTTGTGTTGTGCGGGTTCCACGTTAGCGCCGGAATCTCCGGTGTTGCGCCGCACTACATCCCGCCGCCATCAACCTTCAACGTGCTTCTTGGCTCCTCCTGGTTCGATAAACCTTGGTTTCTTTCTGAGGAAAAACTTGCTGCTGTGCGCATCATACCTTCCTCTTGGGGTTGCCTAACGAACGTGTGAAATACACGCCATCAGACTTCTTTGATCCTGGGCGGCAGTCCTCCACCAATCTCCACACTCGTTGTCCCGTCAAAACCATTCCGCCCAGAAGAAAACTTAGTTTTATTTTGAAGGACGATTTTTGGGAGAAAAGTTGCGCTCATAAACAGAGCTCAAGTACTTAGAAAAATTTCTTGTTTCAAACCCCTTTCGATATTTGCGTAGTATAAGTATAGCACTTAGAAAAATTTAGGCATTCCTATGGGCGGGATATCAAGTGGAATTATTTCTAAGTATAACTCTACTCATGGCAATCTACAAAAATCACGCAACTTGCAAAATATTCACCAAGTAAAATCTACCAAAACATCCTACACATGCATACTAATCATTTGAAGGAAAAAGACATGCATAGAAAACTTGGGACAAAAATTTGAACAAAGGTGTAACTTGCCTTAGTAAAATTTGATGATGATTTCTTCCTTGTGAACTTTCTCTCGCACTCCGAATAAATCTAACGCATAGAAAAATTACACTCAATAAATAAGCATTGCAAATAAAAATCCAAATAAAACAATGATGTAAACAAATACCGAAACATGAAAAACTTGATTTAATTTCAAAAATATTTTAAATTCACACAAACAATTTTTTAAAAAATTAAAACATGCAGGTACATCACAAATATCATTTTCCAAAAGAATTAAATTAATAGGATTTTTATATGACTTTAGATATGTTTGAAATAAGGTTTAAAGCCTAAAATTACAAACATACGTATTAATACAATCATAAATTCTAAATTCTAGCGCCATATTGTAGATATTAAAATTATAAAACTAACGCAAAAAGATTGAACCAAAACGGAGTTAGGGTTATTTAACTATGATTTTTCAAAGTATTATCGTTTTCGCAATTTAGAACTCGTCGCGATGAACGTGCTCCGTTGGATCTGCATACGACGACTCCAGATGCTCCTGTCCGTGTAGTCTTCATGCTTTGGTTGATGTCACGACGACCGCTGCTCCGACGTTGCGTGAAGTAGTGATGCAATTCGATCTTAAATATTCTTTTCAATTATGGATTTAATAGAGACACAACCAAAACGGGTTTCAAATCAAAAATTTAAACTTACAGATTTGATAAAATCTAGATTTATAAAAACTAGTACCAATAGATCTTTTAATTACGAATTCAACGCAAGAAATAAAATCTAAAACGAACCTATAGATTTGAAGATATTAAATTCTAAAGTTTTAGCTGAAGGAGGAGCTAGCTCAAGTAAGGAACTGATCGATTGGATCGTGGCATTACAAGCGAGAGAAAAAAAAAACTTTGTCCTGCTACCGGTTCACGGATACGTACAAATACATCTATAGCATTGTCCTGGGAGCGTTACCGGTAGACGGCGAAGGAGATATGCGGCGACGGTGTGGATGGCGGCGACGGCGGGGTGGCCTCCAACTCTGAAGGTGACGACGAGGTGCGGCTCGACCAGAAGATCCCGTTCCCGTCTTCGTCAGCAGTTCTTGTACTCCGAATGACGGCGGTTTGTCGCTGAATTCCTCCGTCTCCGACGAACCTCCGGCGTTCCCGTCTGCCTAATCTTGTGGTTCTGTGCGAGGGGAAAGAAGATTAGGAGATGCAGGATAACAGCATGAAAGGTTGGGTAAAAAGGTGGGACGAGGAGATCCTGGAATCTTCGTTCCCGAGCTCGGTGGTGGTGCTCCGGCGAGATTGGAAAATCCAATTTTCGTTGTATAGAGTTTACGATTTTTTGAAAAACCGAGAGGGGTTGCTGCGGCGGATTATATAGAGGGGATTTCGTGGAGTAGGGGTCACGAATTTAAACGGAATCGTGGCAAATCGAGATGTCTTTCGGTATTGATTCAGTTACAGGGATGAACTCGTATAGGAGATGGACTCCAGGAAGATGATGATAGGTGGGTCCATGTAATGGAAAAAAAAATTGGAGGCCATTGATTGGCTGGAGCGATGTGCACGGCCGCTCGTGCATCTAGTCGTGGTTGCACTGGCCGTTCAGGTACGTGGAGTCTATCTCTTCTATTTTCTTTTTTTTGTTTTGAGAAACACAGTACAAACGCAGACGCTCACATACACGCGTATACACTCACCCCTATGAACGCATACACGCACACCCTACCCCTATGAGCACCTCCGGAAGACTGAGCCGGCGGATTGGATCTTGAAATTGACGAAGTCACCACAGGCGCCTCGCTGTCGACGGGAACGTCGCCTCCCACTGAATGAATATTCCGCCTTTATGAGACACACAGATGTCAAACCTGGGGTTTGAACTCTGGTGGGCTGGGGTTTTTTGTTTGTTTTTGCTTCCTTTTATTTAGGAAAAACTATACAGATAATTATTTAATTAAATCTCAAAAACCAAAACATGTAAATTGGACATACGGAAATCCCTTTTCCGTCTGAAATAAAATATGCAAACATATTTTACACACTTTGGCTATATAGCTACTTGTGCATTTTTTTATAACATAGGGGAGTTTTAGTTTCAATCACTCAATCAATTCAAATATACACGGAATACAAAATAAATCATTTTTAACGAGGCTTAAAATATAAAGAAAAAGCCAACATTAATCATGATGAAGTCATATTATCATCTCTCTTTGATTTTCTAAAATACAGAATGTTACTTAGATGCAAATAACACCGAACGAAGCTTCTCCAAAAATTTACTTTTAATTAGAAATGTCATATTATTTCCTCTCGTGAAACATTGGAAAATATTTGGAAAGATCCAAGAATTCAAATAATAATCAAACAAGGCATATCAAGCATTAATCCACCATAATTTGGGAAAGTCATTTTATTCCCTCTCTTTATACATTAAGTATGGTTGGGTAATTATTTTATTTGTCACTCAAATTCAACAACTTGGATAGTCATATTAATCCACTCATATAACAAAAATAATTGAAGCAAGGTTGGGAAAATTCAAACAAGTCATCAAATTTCTTTTCATTCCAAATTCCAATCAAAGTGAAACAATTCAATCAACTTATTTTTTTTAAATTTTAACATTCCAAAATTAGGAAAATTTTGGGATGTTACAGTTTAGCATTAACAAACACAAGCTTATCATTTTTTAGCTTTAGTTCATTTGCCATCTCAAGAGCTCTATCATGGTTTTCCTTTTCTCTAGACAATTCTAGAGCAAAGGTCTCCTCAAGAGCTTCCTTGGTGGTTTGTTCTTCTTCAAGTTCATCCTTTAGGGATGCCACATAATTGGCATACTCACGTTCAAGAGCACCCTTTTTATCAATGGTGTTCTCATGCATCCAAATAAGTTTTTGGCTCTCAATAGCGGTAGTCAAGATTTCAAAGAAGTGAGAGCAAGCAATTTTATCTTTGCAATTAACCTTGAATACACTCTTACCCTTATCGCGTAGAGAGACAACCCAATCCTCTTCTTCATATTCATCCTCATCCTTGTCACCACGAGACATATTAGGTTTCATAATAGGAGGTATCGTGGAACCCTTGGCCATAAGGCATATATGAGGACCGTGAGATAAAGATGAGGAGTTACTTGAGGCTCCTTTCAAGATCTTGTCTTGACCAATAGAATCTTTGGTTTCCTCTACATTGTTAGACACACAACAACTAGAGGAAATAGAAGCATTTTTATCATGGCCACAAGACAATGCAAGCATATCATCATTAGTTTTTTTCAAGCAACTTACACATGATATCACTACAAGAGATCTGATATACTGTGACGAGCTCAAAACGTCATGCAATAGCAATAAACGTCACGAAAGACCCCTCTGTGACGTAGTTTAAGCGTCACAAGCATCGTCACGGAATCCCCGTCACAGATTACTCTCTAGTGACGCGGCGCGCGAAAAAACGTCACAGAGCATGAATGATGTCATATATGATGTCAGCTGCTAGGAGACCATCACATGGCTAGAAAACGTCACGTATTAATGTCACAGATGTGAATGATGTCATATATGATGCCATTTATTTAATTTAGAAAAATCCTAATATTTTTTTGAATTTTGAATTTTCGATTTTTTAATTTTCTATCTTTCTCTAAAAATAAATATATTTATTTCATTTATCATTTTCTCAATTATTTTAGCAAGAAATACTTTTTTTTTGCTTTTTGCTGATATGATTTTCTAGAATTATTTTTGTATGTAATATTAATTAATATTTATTTAGTTGTTTAATTATTGCTTTGTAATAATTTTAAAATTTAATATAGACGAGATTATCAATAAAAATAAATTTTTAATTCATACAAAAACATATACTCAATTGCCATCAACACAATATATATCTAACTCATAACGAGATATTATCGTACATAACCAAATAAGTTACACGATAGAATTAACATAACTTTTGACATAACTTAAGACAAGCAAACTAAGCTAATGCTAGAATAGCATGAAAACTTCAAAGGGAGGCAAAGCTACACGTAGCCCTTTATTTGGAAACACTTAGAACACGTAGCCCTCCCTCTTCTGTTGTTTAACTTTTTCTGCTCTCTTGGGCGTGGATGATTTCCTTGAACTATAGATCCTTATTGGTACCCTAGAAAGGAAGGCGCCATGGTAGAAAGGAAGGCGCTTGAGGAGTTGTACTGCTTTAGAACTTCACCCATAGTTTGTGTTCTAGATACGGGTGCTCATCTTCTGGAGCGGTCTGTAGAAAAAAAGCATCCATGGTCAACTTAGATAAAGGTGATACACTTCAATTCAACTGACAAAAACATAGTACGAGCCATAAATATGCAAAAAATACATATCTGCCTTTCATGGAGTAAATAACCAATAATAACAAGTAGTCATCAAGTAGCTCCACTAGCATAGAAACAACCAGCCACATTGCAAGCAGCCAGCAGCATAGAAACAACAAGCGACACGGCAAGCAGCTAGCAGCATAGCAAGCAGCCAACAACATATCAAGCAACGATAAATACAGTCAGCAACAACATTTATTCAAGTAACCAAAGTTAGAGAGAAATCTTACACAAGATTCAAGGGCAGCAGCGCTCACGCATCCCGCCTTTCTATTGTTATGTGTCTCTTTGGAAAACTCAATGGGACTAGGGTCCTCATTGTTGTACTTGCCTTTTTCTACAAGATGTAGGAATTCATATAGTTAGTACTGCTGCCAAACTTTGCTATACTATAGCCAGCATTTCTTGATGAAATTGGCGATTGTATAACCCCATTCCTCCAAAGGAAAACAGTAATAAATAATAAAACGAGTTGAGGGATCGTGTGAGTAATTATATTGTTTAGACTAGCACTAATGAGAGTCCAGTTAAGTACCTAAAAGACAACCATGTTTTTCCGTTCGTTATCAACGCCACTTTTTCCTATTGGGACAGAACACTTGATCCAGCAGAAGCAATGAGTTGCGTTAGACATGGAACTACAATGAGCTTGGTAGAATACTTACAAGTTGGTAGAAATACGTAGGACTGGACACGCTTTCTTCTTTGTGGCTTTGTAGAAGCTTGCTTTGCCTGATTCGAACAAGTTGGGGGAAAACTATGCGGTGAATCAACATTGACTCGTACATGATCTTAATAAGTTGAAATCTGCATCTACTAAAGACATAAAAATAGCAAGCATGGTTGTAGTTGTATAATAAATCACATGTATTGCAAATTCAAATGACAAGCATGCTAGCAATACATTTGTAGGAGTGAAACTTAAATCTTTTTGACTATTACGTACAGATCTGTAACTCTACTAAAATTTAACTCCTCAACTATCTGGTGTCTATTAACACCATGACTCTACTTAACTCCTTATTTAGACAAGTACGGAAGAAGGTGATCATAGACCAAGCACTGCTACAGTAGTTCTAACTTTCAGATTGGGCTGTAATTTTCAGATATAGCATGGTTCGCTTCAATTCTATACTCTGGATTTCTTTTAGACAATCGTGCACATGAAACACTCATTAACATAGTCATACTCAATAACATAGTTTGATGATAAATCGTAGTAGTTTCAGCACATTGGTTTATATGATAGCATGAGTTTCTCTGTGTACATTTAAAAAAATGTTGAACCAAACAACTTAAGTTGGATTCTTGCTGTACTGCTGCATAATTCCTGTAACTGATGGAATCTCTGTAATAAGGTTTGTCTTGTGGTTCAGCATAACTAAGGATATATCACCATGGATGTATTTATTCATTATAAAATATATTTCTCGGGGGTAGCCTGTTGTAATCATCTTGTTCTGTAAAGTGCATCAGATGGAATCAAAGAATAAGATTTGCTGGTACGCGCTAATCACTAAGTTAACAACCTGCTGGCACTGCAAACAAAAGAAAATAAGAAGCAGACCGGTTGTACCCCACAATACCAGGTTGACTGACGGTGCTCGCGTCAATGACATTGTTGGCGCTGAAGTTGTCGAAGACAGTCGGCACGTAATCCTGTACGTCCCAAACAGCATATACTAAGCTGCGAGTCGAAAATGCAAAACTATATAGTAGACATGGTTATTGAATTATATTGACATATTGAGATATGCAGAAAGCTGCCGCTGGATAAAATTCAAAGTGAAATACAGTGGAGAACTGAGTTGTTTTGTTTGGCTGGGAACAATAATCTATCTAGGGGTCAGCTGGCGGAGGGGAAGAAAGTAGATACTTGTGAGATTACACGATTTTTGTGTTTGGGCAATCACGTAAAGGCGCTTACATATGGATTGCAAATATATAAAAATAACACCGGCTATACTAAATAGTAAGACATGTATCTACATTGGCTGTCCTATGCGCAGAGAAAATCAGGCAGATAATGATAGAAGCCACTAACTCTGTCAGTCACAGAAATCTCCATCCACATATATACCGGCGATACTAAATAGTAAGACATGTATCTACATTGGCTGTCCTATGCGCAGAGAAAATCAGGCAGATAATGATAGAAGCCACTAACTCTGTGTTGACTGCCAAAACCCACCGGCGG
>NC_061513.1:226523501-226554205 GCF_022539505.1 Lolium rigidum | reverse complement strand
ACGTATTTCCTTAGCTCCCCTTGTAGTGCCCTTGTAATTATTCCCAAGAGATTAATGAAGAACTCTATCTTTGCCTGTTTTTTGATGTTGTTCTGTTTAAATTTCGGTTGATATTTGATAACTATACTCCAACTTCCTACTCCTTCCAATGCTTCGCCTTCTTTCCGCGCGAAGAGAACTGTTATCGATGCTGCACTGTCGATGATACCTTGTCGCAAGAATTGGATGAGCTTCGACAACAACTTCGATATGCGAAAAAGCAAACACTTGTGATGATGGAGCAATCTCGTAAATCATCGAAGCCGAAAAAGTTGCCCTTCGGCAAGCTCGCGAGGCTGTGGCTGCTAAGGAGATTGCTTGTTTCGAGGCTGAAAAAGCGGTCACTCGAGAAAATTTCATGCTCGAGTTAATGAATGAAGCCGGTGCGGATATGTCGGGTATGTTTGTCTCGTCTTGTGATATCTTTCATCTTCATGCTATTGTCTCTTAAAGGTTGTCCCTTCGTTGTGTTGATAGGTGCCTTTATTGATCTTTCTCTGCCGAGGAAGAGAGGGTAAACGCTAGGACAAACCTCCTTGTCAATCTTTCCTTGGACCATGGTTCTTTGTTTTGGGCCACTCCGGAGAGGACCCGCCAAATTACAGATTTCAGGATCGCACCTCTCAAACCCGTGATTTCCTTCACTTACGTACCAAAACCTTATCCATGGTTTACAACTCCATGTTTCCTCGGAATGTCCAACCAAAAACTCTTCCTGAATTGATGGAAAGGTTCAAGGATGCTCGCGAGTATCCACGATTTTGTCAAAGCACAAGCGGTAGGCTGGTGCCGGTTTGCTCTTATCATGCTCCGGATCCGCCACTCGAAGCTTGACCTTGCCCAGAGTTGTCGAGAGGGTTCATCAAAAGGTAAAACGTCGGAGAGTTGGTGTTGATAGGATTAACACGAAGGTTACGCCTATAGCCGAAGAAATGATTGAGGACCGTCTTCGGATGGATGCCGACTTTTTGCCGATGGCCATTATGCCGATTTTCTTGGTGCTGCTCTGAGGAGAACAGAGTTACTCTTGATGACATACTTGAATCAAGACTAGTTATTTTCTTCTTGTAGAAATTTCTTCTTTGTAATCCATGACTATATTGTAAAGCAACCATTATATTTCTATGTTTGTCTAGCCCCGAGTGTTTCGGTGACTCTTTACTATATTTGTATATTTGCGAGGTTGTGAACCAAGGCATTTATATATTTGAGGCAAATATGAGCCCCGAGCTTTTATTGAGTACTATTTTGTATTTTTATTGACTCACGAGGTATTTGAATACCAAGGCAAGGTTTTTTCCTTCTTTCATCGATGAACTATATTGAAATTCGTTGTAGCGATGACTTTGGTCACGTTGATAAAGAAGAAAGGTGATATAGCCACTATCTTTATTATATTGCAGCACCGCGAGCCCGCCTCATTAAAAACCTTTTCCGGCCCCACTCGGTGCCCCGAAAAAGGAAAAGAGTGCGTCTGAAAACTCGCGGGCGTTTCAGTACATTGAAGTTTTACAAGGACTATATTTCGACTCTAGGCGTAGAACCGCCTAAGTTGCGCCACGTTCTAGGGGTTTGGCTCCTCCACCCCTGTCTTCTTGTCCTTTATCCTGTATGCTCCTCCTCCGATTACTTCCGTGATGATGTAAGGGCCAAGCCATGGTGACTCGAGTTTTTCATGACTTTTTTGCGTGAGCCGAAGAACTAAGTCGCCCACCTGAAAAGATCTTGGCCGCAAACGTCGGCTTGTGATAATTCTTCAAGTCTGTTGATATTTGGTTACCCTTGATAATACTTCGTCTCGAGCTTCGTCAAGTGCGTCTACATCGTCTTCCAATGCTGTTTTTGACGCTTCTTCATCATATCTCTGTGACTCTAGGGGAGTCGTGCTCTATTTCTATTGGAAATCCTGCTTCCGCGCCATGGACTAGAAAAAACGGGGTTTCTTGTGTCGCTCGTGTTTGGTGTTGTTCGGATGCTCCACAACACACTTGGTAGTTCTTCGAGGCCGGGTATGTCGAGCTTTTCCAAAGGTCCCAACAGAGCGTTTCTTGATGCCATTGCGGATGATGCCATTGGCTTTCTCGACTTGCCCATTGGTTTGAGGATGTGCAAGCTGACGCAAAGTTCAGCTTGATACCCACCTCTTTGCAATAGTCTTTGAATTCATTGGATGTGAAATTGCTTGCCGTTATGCGTGACGATGCTATGTGGGGCACTCAAATCTGAAGACGAGGCCTTGTATGAATTTTCTGCCAGATGCTCCGTCAGGTGAATTTATCGGCTTCGCTTCTATCCACTTTGTAAATTTGTCGACTAGCTACTAGCATGTATTCCTTTCCTCCTGGCCACGATTTGTGTAACTTGCCCACCATATCGAGTCCCCATTGTGCAAAGGGCCACGACAAAGGTATTGGTGCTAACTCTGCTGCTGGAGAGTGAGGTTTTGCGGCAAACCTTTGACACGCGTCGCAAGTTCGTACTATGTCCTTAGCGTCCTCAATTGCTGTTAACCAGTAGAATCCTGCCCGAAAAACCTTGGCTGCGATAGCTCGACTACTTGCGTGGTGGCCACATATTCCTTCGTGTACATCCTTCAGAATTATTCTTCCTTCTTCGGGTGTGACGCACCTTTGCAAGGCGCTTGAAATACTTCTCTTATATAATTCTCCCTTAACCACTTGTGAAAGCTTTGGAGCGTCGAATTACTCGCCTTGCCTCAGCTTGGATCGTCGGGTATTTCTTTCCTGAGTATATATGATATGTATGGCTGCATCCATGGTATACTGTATTACCATGACCAGGTCTTGCTCTTCTTCTTCTTCCTCTTGCTTCTCCTTGGTAGCCCCAGAGGTTTCTTCTCCTTCTTTTTTGATTTTGTCGACTCGGTGGATCTCTCATGTTATCTCTTCCCAAAATACACCTGGTGGGGCTTGCAAGGCACTGCGACCCGATGTTTGCCAGAACGTCGGCTTCGTCGTTGCTCAATCTACTAATATGATTTACTTCGCATCCATCGAACAACTTCTCGAGCTCATTGTACACCTCCTTGTATGCCATCATGCTATCGTTGACTGCGTCACATTGGTTCATAACTTGCTGAGCTACCAACTGTGAATCGCCAAAGATTTTTAATCGAGTTGCTCCATGATCTTTCGCCATCTTCATCCCGTGTATGAGAGCCTCATATTCTGCTTCATTGTTGGATGCGTTAGGGAACGTCATCCGAAGGATGTACTTCAACTTGTCGCCTTCGGGTGATATGAGTACTACTCTGCGCCAGCCCCTTCTAGTCTCTTGGACCCATCAAAGTTCATAGTCCAGGTTCTCGATAAATGCGGAGGTCCTGTATTTTGCAACTCCATCCACTCTGCGATGAAGTACGGTAGTATTTGCGACTTTATTGCTTTTCTTTTTCATACGTGATGTCCCGAGGGAAAGTTCTATTCCCCAAAGGGAGACACGACCAGTAACTACTGGGTTGTTCGGTATATTTGACAAAGGAGCTTCATTGACCACTATGATCGGGTGTGCTCGAAAAATAGTGGCGCAATTTTCGTCTTTGTCGTGAACACTCCATATGCTAGCTTTTGGTGCGAGGGTACCTTTGTTTTGAGGGCGACAAGACTTCGCTCACGAAGTATACTGGTGTTTGCACTCCATGGATTTTCCCTTCTTCTTCTCTTTCGACAACTAACACCGTGCTAACCACTTGGGGTGTGGCTGCAATATACAGCAGGAGAGGTTCCTTTTCCTTTGGAGCCACCGGGATTGGTGGTGTCGATATTTTCGCTTCAGATCCTCGAAAGCTCTATCGGCTTCTTCGTTCCACTGGAATTTATCTCCTTGTTTTATCAGCGCATAAAATGGTAACGCTTTTTCTCCTAACTTGGCGACGAATCTGCTCAAAGCTGCGACTCGCCCAGTTAATTGCTGTGTATTTCTTTCAACTTCGTTGGCTTCCTCATTGTTACTATGGCTTGTATTTTGTCGGGATTTGCTTCAATCCCTCTTGCTGAAACTAGAAATCCCGGAAGTTCTCCTGCTTGGGACGCCAAAAGAACACTTCGTCGGGTTCAGCTTGAGGCAGAATTTGTCGAGGTTGTCAAAAGTTGCTTTGAGATCCTCGATCAGCGTTGTCCCCTTTTTTGATGTTATGACGACATCATCGATGTATACTTGCACGTTTTCCCGATCTGTGTTGCTAAACATACGCATCATCCTCTGATATGTTGCTCCCGCATTTTTTAGGCCGAAGGGCATTGTCTTGTAGCAAAACACGCCGTAAGGTGTAATAAACGCTGTTTTGGCTTCATCATCTTCTTTTAATCTGATCTGGTTATAACCAGAGTATGCATCCAAAAGGAAAGAGCGTTCACAACCTGCCGTGGAGTCGATGATTTGATCGATCCTTGGGAGGGAAAGTGATCCTTAGGGCAATGTTTGTTGAGACACGTGAAGTCGACGCACATGCGAAGGACTGTCGTGTTTTTCTTCGGCACCATCACTGGGTTAGCTACCCATGTGGCTTATGTAGATATCTCTCTGATAAAACCAGCTTCCTCTAGTCGATTTATTTCTGATAGCATGGATTTGCGGTTTGGTTCAAAACGCCGCAAAGGTTGTACGATTGGTTTATTTGTTGGATCCAAATTTAGGTGGTGCTCGGCAAGTTCCACAGGTACTCCTGGCATGTCAGCTGGACACCATGCGAAGATTTTCCAGTTCTCACGGAGGAACTCGACGAGCGCGCTTTCCTATGCGATATCCATGTTGTTTGCAATGGATGTCGTCTTTTTGGATCTGTCGGGTGAATCGCACCTCCTTAGAATTTTTCTCGTGTTGAAAGTTGATTCTTTGTTTGGCCTTCCAACGTGCGGCAGTACGTCGTAATCAGTCATGCTTTTCGACGCCAAGTATTCAGCTTGCATCCCGAAGGTTTCTGATAACCGATGGAAATCCTTGTCGCACTTATCAGCTAAGGCGAAACTCCCTTTGATCGTGATTGGTCCCTTGGGTCCAGGCAATCTCCATAACAGGTATGTATAGTGTGGTACTGCCATAAATCTAGCATATGCTGGTCGTCCCAACAAAGCATGGTATTGCGATGGAAAATCCACGACTTCAAACTCCAGTTTCTCGATTCTGTAATTTTCTCGGGTTCCAAACTGAACGTCGAGGTTGATCTTTCCCAATGGGTAACTTGGTTTTTCTGGTGTGATGCCATGGAACCTTGTGTCTGTTGGCTTCAGGTTTGCTAAGGATATGTTCATCTTCCTCAATGTATCTGCATACATAAGGTTTAAGCTGCTGCCACCATCTATGAATACTCGAGAAACATCAAAGCCCGCAATAACTGCTGCGAGAATAAGTGCTTGACTGCCACAGTCGAGGAACTTGCTGCGGATGATCCGCTATTGTGAAGCCGATATCTTGTCCGACCAATTAAGGTACTCAGCTGTTGGTGGAGGCATTTTCTCTGCCATAAACACCTGTCGTGAGATTACTTTTTGAGCTCTATTAGATGGCCTTCCCTTCGAGATCATCGACACCTGCTCCGTTGGAGTTAGGATCAACATAGGGTGGTGGTGCGGGTGCTGCCGCTATTATGAGCTGGTGTCGATTGTCCTCTGTAATCGCGGGAGGTGGCGGTAGATGAACTTCGCTCCTAGGCTCCCGAGGGTTTCTCTGTCTTGCTCGTGCGTGAGCGTTTTACTGCTTATCCGAACATTGCTTGAAAATTTCGACAATCTTTCTGCAGGTGTCCTGACTGTCTTTTACCATTGCTATCGAGGAAAAAATGCATCTGGCACGGTCCATTTAACATTTCTTCGGGGGACACGAAAGGTCTTGGAAACCTCGGCCCACTATTTTGTCTATTGCGGGAGTCGTCTCTATTGTCGCTTCTCTGTTCATTGCTTCTTTGATAATCGTCTCTGTTGCTTCCTCCTGTATTTGCTCGAAATCCTGCCGAAATTTGCCTGCGGGCGTCATAGTTCGGATCTCGTCGAGAAATCGTCGCCTCGGCTGATAATTTCGACCACGGTCTTCTTACGGCGACCTGTGTCATTTATTGTGGACAGCGTCTTCTCCGTCTGCCCATCTATTTGCTATTTCCATCAACGCGGAACTGTTTTTGGATTGGTCCTTCCCAAGTCCTCGACAAAATCTCCACGCCTGATTCCTGCGACAAACGCATCTATTGCTCTCTCGTCAGATATATTTTCTACCGAGTTTTTTATGATGTTCCACCTTTGGATGTATTTTCTCATTGACTCATCTGGCTTTTGTCGACACGCCCTCAGCTCTTCTAACGACGCAGGCTTCTTGCATGTGGACCTGAAGTTCTTGACGAATATGTCCTCGAAACTTTCCCAGCTGTCGATGGATCCTGGCGGGAGTTTTTTGATCCAAGATCGTGCGGCTCCACTTAAGTGCACCTGAATACTTTGCATCGGCTGTTGCTCTAGTTCCTCCAGTTAGCTTCACCGTCTCGAGGTAATCTATTAACCGATCCTCCGGATCTTGCGAGCCGTCGAACTTTTGAAGTGATCGGGTAACTTGAATCCTGAGGGGACTCGAGTTTTCGGACTCTTCTCGTGAAGCACGGTAGACCGCACATATCCTCGTCATTAAGCTCCAGGGACTGCCGATGATCCCTTCGCTTTGCCTTGCTCTATCGACCCTCGCTTGTACTCCTGTGTCTCTTGCTCCACTTGGTCCTTCGGAGGCTGCCGCCGTTCTTCTTGCGGTCGTGGACTATTTTGCCTTGCCGCTTCTTCGGGAGGCGTTGCTACGAGCCGCTGTCCCCATGGCTCCAACCCCTGCTAACGCCATATTGTATAATGTTTCCCTTGGATCTCCTGGGGGTGGTCTGGATGCAAGGATGTAAGCTTGTGTCGCCATATACCCAGCTTCTGGTGTCTTAGGGATAATATTTCCTCTTGTATCTATCGTCATGAAAGACATGTCGAGGTTTTGAATCAAGTGTTCTCTTTACGCTCGGGTATGTGTTGTAACCTTGATCTTCCTCTGTTCAGAGCCTCCCTGTGGCTATCACCCGAAACTCTAGATTGTCCACTTAGATCTGCCCTTCTCTGCTGGATGCGGAAGCTGCCTCCTTTCTCTGTTCAACTCAGTGCATCTGTTTTTCTATTTCTCGGGCAGTTCGTGCGAGCATATATTGATAAGCTTGCAGTTCTTGAGCTGTAGCTGTTGTCGTCATTGGTTCCGAACCATCTATGGCTTTTGCCGCTCTATCCCAGAGCTGCTGTGGAAGTTGGACTCTGACGCGTGGTGTGGGCCCGACATATTTAGTGCCCATACCTCTCCTTAGATCTGAGGGATCGACAAAAGGATTTCCCAACTCGTCGAAAGCCTCCGATGTTTCCTCTTGATTTTCTATAGCATAAATCTGATGATATTTTGTACTCAGATCTATGTTGGGTTTGGTGACATCATTGTTGAGATTGATGAAGACCTTGCCCACTGTGAGAGATTTGTCGATGAAGTCGTAGCTGTCGACATCGCTTGAGCCATCGCTTATATATGAGTCCGTCAGATGACTCAAACGATGCGTTGCTGAAGATCTTGGCGAGTTTCTCTCTTGCTCTGATGCTGACGTAACGTGTTGCCGAAGTTTCTTCTTCTGACTCAGTTGACGATGCATAGCTTGAAAAATCAGAATCGACCACCGACGATCCCGACGAAATCGGAATTTCGACACGATACGATCCTTCCTTCTCGACGCGAAAGTGGAACCTTCCGAACGTCATCTCCAAGGGCTCCGCCAGATACGCATATGCATCCAAACGGGAGGGTGGGTGAGGAACAAAATCAACAAGACCAGCAGCGATCTGTTTACCTCGATCCATAGTGTTGCTTCCGGTTGACGATGTCGAAGATCTTGAACGTGCCATCGAGATCGGATCCTTACGCCTCTAATTCCCACGAGACGGCGCCAATTGACAAGGGATTAACTTATCAATGCCTATGGATTGTAGGCTAGGGTTTAGTTAGAAGTAGAGGGCAAGTAGATCTCGAAGGTTTCAATGAAAAGTACTCGACGAATATGAAAACTAGGGTTTGTAGACAATGATTCGATGATCTCTTCGTCCCTCGACTCCCCCTTTATATAAGAGGTGGAGCCGAGGGTTTCGTTTTCGTACAAGTTACAGAGTCCGGGACGGTTTTTAACTCATCCCACCAGATTACAAATAACACTTCCTATTACAACTCTATCTTTTCCTTTAACACATCTTGGACTTCCGAATCTTCTTATTCTTCGGGTAGTGGGCCTTCAATAAACCCCGGGTACTATATTCGGCAGGCCCATTTGGGATGCCTATGTCAATTGACACCTGGGACAGTGACAGAAAGTTCTAAGGTTGTGTTGTGCTGTTGCCACTAGGGATAAAACATTGGCGCTATGTCCGAGGATGTAGTTGTTGATTACATTACGCACCATACTTAATGCAATTGTCATGTTGTTAGCAACTTAATATCTGGAGGGGTTCGGATGATAACCTGAAGGTGGACTTTTTAGGCATAGATGCAGTTGGATGGCGGTCTATGTACTTTGTCGTAATGCCCAATTAAATCTCACTATACTTATCATGTCATGTATGTGCATTGTTATGCCCTCTCTATTTGTCAATTGCCGACTGTAATTTGTTCACCCAACATGCTTTTATCTTATGGGAGAGACACCTCTAGTGAGCTGTGGACTCCGGTCCATTCTTTTAATCTTGAAATACAAATCTGCTTGCAATACTTGTTTTTACTATTTTCTCTGCAAACAATCATCTTCCACACAATACGGTTAATCCTTTGTTACGACAAGCCGGTGAGATTGACAACCTCAGCTGTTTCGTTGGGGCAAAGTACTTTGGTTGTGTTGTGCAGGTTCCACGTTGGCGCCGGAATCTCTGGTGTTGCGCCGCACTACATCCCGCCGCCATCAACCTTCAACGTGCTTCTTGGCTCCTCCTGGTTCGATAAACCTTGGTTTCTTTATGAGGGAAAACTTGCTGCTGTGCGCATCATACCTTCCTCTTGGGGTTGCCCAACGAACGTGTGAAATACACGCCATCAAGCATATTTTCTGGTGCCGTTGCTGGGAGATCAAGACACGCTGCAAGGGGAGTCTCCACTTCTCAATCTCTTTACTTTGTTTTTGTCTTGCTTTATTTTATTTACTACTTTGTTCGCTGCATTATATCAAAACACAAAAAAATTAGTTGCTAGTTTTACTTTATTTATTGTCTTGCTTGCTATATCAAAAACACAAAAAAAATTAGTTTACTTGCATTTACTCTATCTAGTTTGCTTTATTTACTACTGCTAAAATGGCCAACCCTGAAAATACTAAGTTGTGTGACTTCACTAGCACAAATAATAATGATTTCCTATGCACACCTATTGCTCCACCTGCTACTACAGCAGAATTCTTTGAAATTAAACCTGCTTTACTTAATCTTGTCATGAGAGTAGCAAGCCCAAGACTAATGAAAAGGGAGACGCTGAAACTTATGTATCCAATATACTATGCATGGTTGAGAAAACGCCAAACCCCGCTGTAGGTGCACCACCCTTCGATGTCACTTGAGATACACTTTCGCGCCTAGCTGAAAGGCGTTAAGAAAAGCGCTTATGGGAGACAACCCATGTTTTTACTCCAGTATTTTTGTTTTATATTTGTGTCTTGGAAGTTGTTTACTACTGTAGCAACCTCTCCTTATCTTAGTTTTGAGTTTTGTTGTGCCAAGTAAAGTCTTTGATAGAAAAGTAAGTACTAGATTTGGATTACTGCGCAGTTCCAGATTTCTTTGATGTCACGAATCTGGGTCTATCTCCCTGTAGGTAGCTCAGAAAATTAAGCCAATTTACGAGCATGATCCTCAGATATGTACGCAACTTTCATTCAATTTGAGCATTTTCGTTTGAGCAAGTCTGGTGGACTAATAAAATCCATCTTTACGGACTGTTCTGTTTTGACAGATTCTGTCTTTTATTTCGCATTGCCTCTTTTGCTATGTTGGATGAATTTCTTTGATCCACTAATGTCAAGTAGCTTTATGCAATGTCCAGAAGTGTTAATAATGATTGTGTCACCTCTGAACATGTGAATTTTTATTATGCACTAACCCTCTAATGAGTTGTTTCGAGTTTGGTGCGGAGGAAGTTTTCAAGGATCAAGAGAGGAGTATGATGCAATATGATCAAGGAGAGTGAAAGCTCTAAGCTTGGGGATGCCCCGGTGGTTCACCCCTGCATATTTTAAGAAGACTCAAGTGTCTAAGCTTGGGGATGCCCAAGGCATCCCCTTCTTCATCGACAACATTATCGGGTTCCTCCCCTGAAACTATATTTTTATTCCGTCACATCTTATGCACTTTGCTTGGAGCGTCGGTTTGTTTTTGTTTTTTGTTTTGTTTGAATAAAATGGATCCTAGCATTCACTTTATGGGAGAGAGACACGCTCCGCTGTAGCATATGGACAAATATGTCCTTAGGCTCTACTCATAGTATTCATGGCGAAGTTTCTTCTTCGTTAATTTGTTATATGGTTGGAATTGGAAAATGCTACATGTAGTAACTCTAAAATGTCTTGGATAATTTGATACTTGGCAATTGTTGTGCTCATGTTTAAGCTCTTGCATCATATACTTTGCACCCATTAATGAAGAAATACTTAGAGCTTGCTAATTTGGTTTGCATATTTGGTTTCTCTAGAGTCTAGATAACATCTAGTATTGAGTTTTGAACAACAAGGAAGACGGTATGGAGTCTTATAATGCTTACCATATGTCTTTTATGTGAGTTTTGCTGTACCGTTCATCCTTGTGTTTGTTTCAAATAACCTTGCTAGCCTAAACCTTGTATCGAGAGGGAATACTTCTCATGCATCCAAAATACTTGAGCCAACCACTATGCCATTTGTGTCCACCATACCTACCTACTACATGGTATTTATCCGCCATTCCAAAGTAAATTTCTTGAGTGCTACCTTTAAAATTCCATCATTCACCTTTGCAATATATAGCTCATGGGACAAATAGCTTAAAAACTATTGTGGTATTGAATATGTACTTATGCACCTTATCTCTTATTAAGTTGCTTGTTGTGCGATAACCATGTTTCTGGGGACGCCATCAACTATACTTTGTTGGATATCATGTGAGTTGCTATGCATGTCCGTCTTGTCTGAAGCAAGAGAGATCTACCACCTTCATGGTTGGAGCATGCATATTGTTAGAGAAGAACTTTGGGCCGCTAACTAAAGCCATGATTCATGGTGGAAGTTTCAGTTTTGGACATATATCCTCAATCTCATATGAGAATAATAATTGTTGCCACATGCTTATGCATTAAAGAGGAGTCCATTATCTGTGGTCCATGTTGTCCCGGTATGGATGTCTAAGTTGAGAATAATCAAAAGCGAGAAATCCAAAATGCGAGCTTTCTCCTTAGACCTTTGTACAGGCGGCATGGAGGTACCCCATTGTGACACTTGGTCAAAACATGTGCATTGCAAAGATCCGGTAGTCCAAGTTAATTAGGACAAGGTGCGGGCACTATTAGTATACTATGCATGAGACTTGCAACTTGTAAGATATAATGTACATAACTCATATGCTTTATTACTACCGTTGACAAAATTGTTTCATGTTTTCAAAATAAAAGCTCTAGCACAAATATAGCAATCGATGCTTTCCTCTTTGAATGACCATTCTCTTTACTTTTATGTTGAGTCGAGTTCACCTATTTCTCTCCACCTCAAGAAGCAAACACTTGTGTGAGCTGTGCATTGATTCCTACATACTTGCATATTGTACTTGTTATATTACTCTATGTTGACAATTATCCATGAGATATACATGTTACAAGTTGAAAGCAACCGCTGAAACTTAATCTTCCTTTGTGTTGCTTCAATACCTTTACTTTGATTTATTGCTTTATGAGTTAACTCTTATGCAAGACTTATTAATACTTGTCTTGAAGTACTATTCATGAAAAGTCTTTGCTTTTATGATTCACTTGTTTACTCATATCATTACCATTGTTTTGATCGCTGCATCCACTACATATGTTTACAAATAGTATGATCAAGGTTATGATGGCATATCATTTCAGAAATTATCTTTGTTATCGTTTTACCCGCTCGGGACGAGCGAGAACTAAGCTTGGGGATGCTTGATACGTCTCCGACGTATCGATAATTTCTTATGTTCTATGCCATATTATTGATGATACCTACATGTTTTATGCACACTTTATGTCATATTCGTGCATTTTCACGGAACTAACCTATTAACAAGATGCCGAAGTGCCGGTTCCTGTTTTACGCTGTTTTCGGTTTCAGAAATCCTAGTAACGAAATATTCTCGGAATTAGACGAAACAAAGACCCGAGGGCCTATTTTTCCACGGAGCTTCCGGAAGACCGAAGAACATACGAAGTGGGGCCACGAGGTGGCGACACCACAAGGCGGCGCGGCCAAGGGGGGCCCGCGCCGCCCTATGGTGTGGCCCCTCGTCTGGCCCCCGACTCTGCCCTTCCGCCTACTTAAAGCCTCCGTCGCGAAACCCTTGATGCGAAAAACCACGATACGGAAAACCTTACTGAGACGCCGCCGCCGCCGATCCCATCTCGGGGGATTCTGGAGATCTCCTCCGGCACCCTGCCGGAGAGGGGATTCATCTCCCGGAGGACTCTACACCGCCATGGTCGCCTCCGGAGTGATGAGTGAGTAGTTCACCCCTGGACTATGGGTCCATAGCAGTAGCTAGATGGTTGTCTTCTCCTCATTGTGCTTCATTGTTGGATCTTGTGAGCTGCCTAACATGATCAAGATCATCTATCCGTAATTCTATATGTTGTGTTTGTCGGGATCCGATGGATAGAGAATACCATGTCATGTTAATTATCAAGTTATTACATATGTGTTGTTTATGATCTTGCATGCTCTCCGTTACTAGTAGAGGCTCTGGCCAAGTTTTTGCTTTTAACTCCAAGAGGGAGTATTTATGCTCGATAGTGGGTTCATGCTCGCATTGACACCGGGACAGATGATGAAAGTTCTAAGGTTGTGTTGTGTTGTTGCCACTAGGGATAAAACATTGGCGCTATGTCCGAGGATGTAGTTGTTGATTACATTACGCACCATACTTAATGCAATTGTCCGTTGTTAGCAACTTAATACTGGAGGGGTTCGGATGTAACCTCGAAGGTGGACTTTTTAGGCATAGATGCGGTTGGATGGCGGTCTATGTACTTTTTCGTAATGCCCAATTAAATCTCACTATACTTATCATGTCATGTATGTGCATTGTTATGCCCTCTCTATTTGTCAATTGCCCGATTGTAATTTGTTCACCCAACATGCTTTTATCTTATGGGAGAGACACCTCTAGTGAACTGTGGACCCCGGTCCATTCTTTTAATACTTGAAATACAAATCTGCTGCAATACTTGTTTTTACTATTTTCTCTGCAAACAATCATCTTCCACACAATACGGTTAATCCTTTGTTACAGCAAGCCGGTGAGATTGACAACCTCACTCGTTTCGTTGGGGCAAAGTACTTTGGTTGTGTTGTGCAGGTTCCACGTTGGCGCCGGAATCTCCGGTGTTGCGCCGCACTACATCCCGCCGCCATCAACCTTCAACGTGCTTCTTGGCTCCTCCTGGTTCGATAAACCTTGGTTTCTTTCTGAGGGAAAACTTGCTGCTGTGCGCATCATACCTTCCTCTTGGGGTTGCCCAACGAACGTGTGAAATACACGCCATCAAGCGCCGGCGGCAGCTCCGATGCCGACGACGAGGCTAGCGAGGATTAGCAATGTAGGATTAGTAGTCCCTGAGCAATCGGCTCTTCTTTTGTTCTTCCTTTCTTGAGCAATCGGCTCTTCATTGTAAAAATCCTATTTTATTAATGAAGAAGACATTTCTCAGCTGATTCTGTCCCCTTTTCCAACTTTGCCGATTTGAAGAGAGTCAACACATTAAAAAGCCGATAACAGCGCATCGGCCCTGGCCATAAAACGCGAGCAAGGCCAACTCTATCGTCTTTTCAAATGGTAATCTGCGACTGGTCCGAAAGAGCAAAACTCAGATCCCCAAATTGCCGCTTGAACAGGTCCAACCTACGGCCATATGAAACTCAGATGTCAATCGTGCAGGTTTGCGAATGCAGCGGACCCAAGGGTAACATTGCCCAATGCCCATGCCATGGTCTCCTTCCAGCAACTCTGGTGATCTTCTTCTGCAACAACCCACCACTTCCGAAGAGGTTCATGATGCAGGATCAGCCGACGACACTCCAATCGGCTTTCAAAAACAGAGTGCCTACCAAATCAGTTGCCCCCCGAGCCTCAGTCAAGGCGAGAACGGCGGTGAAGACATACAGTTCAGACAAATGAACTCGAACTTGAGCGAATCTGAGCAAACGTGACACCATCGATCACCTTTTCTTCCGTTGAAAGCCGATATCGAAGGCGACGCATCAATCGGCTTAACCGACAAAGGGTTGGAAGTCCTTGAAGAGAAGGTTCTGGCACCAAATCGGCTCATTGTTGCTGAGGAAGCTCTCACTGTTCACTCCCTCCACGTCTTGAACACGCAGCGGGTAGATCCTGTGTAATTGTGCTAGAGTCGATGGCCGTGCATCGGCTTTAGATCATGGGAATTTTTTTTACGGGCCGATTTTTCTATCGGCCCCCAATATTTCACTGCACATGTATCGCACATGTTCATCTGATTAGGTGCCCCCCGAGCCGATTCTGCCAGGTAACTGCTGATATCGGCTCTGTGGTTAGCCAAGGCACTATATGTGAACGTCGGCTCTATTAGGACCAGTGTGGACTTCTTCCAGCTCATCAGCCGACGCAAACCCCTCGCCCATTAGATCGACGTTGAACCCAGGCAGAATGTATGGTTAGGATAATTTTGGCCGATTGCTGGAATCGGCCTCCATGTTGCTTGCTCAATGAAGGTTTTGCAATATTCCTCCATAGATCCTTGGGGCCGATCACATGGATCGGCATCGCCACGTTTGTCCATAGATGTTGCTCTTGTTACACGGTCGGGCCGGTGGATAAAACCAGCCTAACCCCGTCCTTTGTCACGTCGATGCGCTCGCGATCGTCTAAATTGATCCCTGAGAGTGGCTCTTGGCCTGATGTCTCCCAAACGTTCATGCCAGCCGTTGAAATCTCGGCTGAATCATCTGCGTGGACGACTTCTACTTCATCTCCATCCCACTGTATTAGGCGTTGGTGCATCGTGGATGGAATGCAACAGTTGGCGTGGATCCAATCTCTGCCTAGTAGGACAGCATAAGTGCTCTTGCTGTCGACAACAAAAGAACGTTGTAGGGACGGTTTTCCTTCCTACGGTCAGATCCACGTGCAGAACACCTTGTGCGTCAGATGCTTGGCCGTTGAAATCGCTCAGTGTCACATTGGTCTTGATCAGATCCGAGCTAGAGCGTCCCAACCGACGTAGCATGGAGTATGGCATAATGTTGATTGCCGCTCCGGTGTCCACCAGACATCTTGTTGACAGGCTGCCCATTGATGTAACCTCGCAAGTACAGGGCCTTCAGATGCCTATAGCTTCTTTCTCGTGGCTTCTCAAAGATGATCGGCCGTGGGCCGCAGATCAAGTTGTGCCACGGGTGCTTCGTCTAATCCTGGAGCACTAAACTCCGTTGGAAGGATGAACACCATGTTTGTGCCAGCCGATGTCTCATCATCGGCTTTCTTTTGTCTGGGGCGCCACTCTTTCCTTTGTGGCCGACCTTCTTCGTCCAGGGTTCGTTGAATTTTAGCGGCCAGATCAGGCCGCGCCTTCCTCAACATGTGCAGGTATAACCTTTCAGCTTCCTCCAAACCACGTAGTCGCTGAACCCTTCGCTTTTGGGAACGGCTGAGCCCATCAGGGCACCACCTTGGCCGATGATACTTGTCTTCTTCTTCATCATCGTCCTCTAGTTCCTCGAGATCTTCTACCCGAGCGGACTCGGCGTGCTTGTTCCGAGGCGGGAGAGGCCCTAGACGTTTGAACATGGACACGTTAGCTGCATCCTTCTTCTTCCGTCTACATTACGGGCGGTTGCCGATTGTAGGCAATCGGCTCATTCCCGAATCCGAGCGAGTGTCCGAAAAAGGGGCAGTCCCGGTGCCTATCCACGTCGTCTTGCTCTCTCGACTTTTCCTTGGCGTGGCGCTCATATCTCTCCTCGTCGCGATCATGCCGACGATGTCTCCTGGCGTCCCTAGCCAGACGATCTCTTTCATCATCGTCGTTGTATCACCGGCGTCGGTCATATTGACCCACATACTTGTTGAGGAGGTGATCAGAGAGAGGTCGCTGATATCTTACGTTCCTCACTTCTCCCTCTGTGATGTAGCGCTTGCCATCATGACGGAGCCGATCGCGTGGAGCGGCTTCCTCTGCGTCCTTGCTATGAGAGCAGCTGCCCTCATCTCGGTCCTTACCAGAGTGGTGCCCAGGTCCTACCATGTTGATATTGCACGAGAATCCTGGCTGGCACCCTCCATGGTAAGTGCACTCCAGCATGTTAACGGCGGGAAAGGGGTGTGTGTCGACCTTCATGGCGTACTGGCTGAAAATTAGCCGCCCTTGTTCTATCGCCATTTGGACCTGCTGACGCCACACCCTGCGGTCGTTGGTGGCGTGGGTGAACGTGTTATGCCACTTGCGGTATGGCTTTCCGTTCAGCTCCTGCACCGTGGGGATCTTGTGGCCTTCGGGTAACTTTAGCTGCTTCTCCTTGAGTAAGAGGTCGAAAATCTGCTCAGCTTTGGTCACGTCGAAGTCAAACCCTTTTGGAGGACCTTGTGGCTTAACCCATTTACGGGACACGGGGCTTGCCCCCCGAGTCCATTCAGCCACTGCTACCTCTTGATCTCCCGCAGCACCTTCATCTTCATCTGCCTCAACCAGGACCACCGCACGCTTGAATTTATCCCGGTAAACATCCGGGTGGCGCTCGTTCATATGCTGACGGCTTTCGCACCATGTGCGCCAGTGAAGGGTAGTCTGCTTGGGAGGCCACGTCCATGATCGATGATGAGAGACCCACCACCGCCAACTCGACTGCTTCTTTTTCACTCACATGAACAGAATAGCATCGGTTCCTAACGGTCCTGAAGCGCTGGACGTATTCTGCCACTGTTTCCCCGCGCTTCTGTCGTACTTATGCTAGATCGGCAATGCCAGCCTCGGAAGCCTCTGAGTGATACTGTATGTGGAACTGCTCTTCCAACTGCTTCCAAGTCCGGATTGAGTCTGGTGGCAGCGATGTGTACCACCCGAAAGCCGATCCTGTGAGGGACTGTGCGAAGAACCTCACGCGCAGCTCGTCTGATGCTGAGATCGTGCCCAGCTGTGCCAAATATCGGCTCACATGCTCGATGGAGCTGGAACCATCTGATCCATTAAACTTGGTGAAATCAGGGAGCCGATATTTGGGTGGTAGCGGGATCAATTCGTACTCATTGGGGTACGGCTTGGAATAGCCGATTGTCCTCCTTTTCGGCATCATGCCGAACTGGTCTTTCAGGATTGTACAAATCTGATCCGCGGTGATGGCTGCAGGCGTCGAACTGCGAAGATTCGCCGGGGTGGCATACTTAGCCAGCCATGCTTGCTTTTCCAGCTCTGAGCCAACTGCAGGAGCTGAGCTCTGGAGGTTTGTCGGAGTGGCATACTTAGCTAGCCACGTCTGCTTCTCAAGATCTGTTCCCGACGTTCCTCCTGCTGTTCCGGAAGTCCCTGCGGTTGCAGCCTGGTTCGAGAGCGCACAGTTACTGCAGTCTGGCACGTATGTGCACGTGTATCCGTGAGGGATCTCCTTGGGCGCCTCATGCAAGAATTGGTAGTCACTAGGGTCACCACCGATCTTGTAGACGACGTATGCTGATGAACTCGGCACTTCTGGTGCTGCCAACGCGAACGGCAGCGGTGGACGGGACTGGAATGGCATCTCTCCTTGGTGAGTCCCCAGGGCTGGTCCTGACGGAGAGTACTGATGGCTCATGATTTCCTGGATCACGCGCAGAGCGACACGCTCCAAAGTGTTCACCAGGCTCTCAGAATGGCGGTGCAGCGAATGAGCCACCATGAAGTTAATCTCCTGACGCAGCGACCTGGTGCGTTCTTCTGACGGGGTGGACAGGTCCACTCCATCGAGCGCGCCTTCAGGTGAGAACCCTTTCCACCTGATGCCATGTGAGCTGGTTCTGTGAAAAGAGCCGATGAGTCGGCTTCGAGGACTGCTTTGATCTCGTCATGCTTCTTCTTGAGCTCCTCAGTCAGATCCTCGTACTTGACTGGAGTGCCTTCCGCCATCTCAGATGTAGATGGCGATGCGGTTGATGTCGAAGATTGTCCCACCGGGCGTGCCAGAATGTGTTGCGGTCAGAAACCCACCGGCGAGCAGCGACGGGCAACACTGTAGAGCCGGGAATCTCCCAGGACTGCGGCTGGCCCTCGTCCCTCCGAGCGACGGCCCGCAAAGCCTTCGGCACGCACGTCCGATGCTGATGCAAGGGCGTGCCACCTGACCTATACCTGGTCAGGAAGGTGTTGGATGATGCCTCGCTTAGTTTCCTGCATGGCATACACGTAAACGTTACATACGAGCCTCGATCGGCTCTCAGGTTGTCCTGTGAATCGGCTCAAAGAGCCGATCCACCCATGATGCGTACGAGGTGTACGATCAGATGGTGGTCCTGCTTGATCAAGATAAAGCTAAAACGACCTACTACGATTTGGGGTTTTCACCGCATAATCGGAACTTCCTACTCGTGATTGAGCCTGGCGGCCACGCACGATGATCGTAAACCGACCCTAGACAAGGCCTAAAAACCAACACGAAGTTGATCCCCGGAACATCATGTCTAGGGCTAGCAAACTACACCCTACGCGCCACTGGATCCTTCAACCCGTTTGTAAGGCCTAACCATGCAGATATAAAACTAATCCTTGAAGAACAAGGAGCAAACATAACGGATCGGATCTACTAAATAAAGATCAAGCGGGGTGCCGCCCTTACACCCAAGATAGGTGTAAGGGCGGCTAGATGCCTAAGGGTCGCACGACGATAGCATATGATACGATGAACAATGCTAACCCTAAAACATCTAAGATAACTACGTTGCTCGCCATCAAAAAGGATTCAGTACGAGCAACGCATGAACGACGAATAAACGTGTGCTGCCTAGATCGCAAGATGTGATCTAGGCAGCATGATGCTTACCCGGAAGAAACCCTCGAGACAAAGGGAGTTGGCGATGCGCCTAGATTGTTTTGTGGTGAACGTGATTGTTGTTTATTTCATAAACCCTAGATACATATTTATAGTCCGTAGACTTTCTAATGTGGGAATAATCCCAACCGGGCACGAGCCCAAACTCCATCTAACCGACACGTATCCTACTATGTTACAGATACACGGGCAAACTAGCCCAAACTTGGTATATAAGGCCGATTCATGTATTTCTTCCATGTATATTCTTCAAGCCCATCTTCAATCGCGGCCCACCTCTGATCCGGTCAAATTCTGGTGATAACAGATGCATGATTATGTCTATCACATGTATATTCGTTTGTTTCCCTCAACTCTTATGCTTGCTAATTAACCTTGCTAGCCAAATACCTGTACTGAGAGGGAATGCTTCTCGTGCATCCAAACCTGAACCCAAACCTATGCCATTTGTGTCCACCATATCTACCTACTGCATGGTATTTCCTGCCATTCCAAGTAAATACTTCATGTGCTACCTTTAAACAATTCAAAACTTATTACTTCTTATTTGTGTCAATGTTTTATAGCTCATGAGGAAGTATGTGGTGTTTTATCTTTCAGTCTTGTTGAGCAGCCTCCACTAATGGACTAGTGGCTTCATCCACTTATCCTATAATTTTGCAATAAGAGCTGGCAACGGGGTTCCCAGCCCCAATTAATCAACTTTCATTAATAATTCTCTTCACATGTTTTGCTCTGATTCATCAGTAAGCAACTTAATTTTGCAATAGACACTCCTCCATGTTATGAGATTGTTGGAAGGCACCCGAGGATTCGGTTAGCCATGGCTTGTGTAAGCAAAGGTTGGGGGAGTGTCATCCTTAAATAAACTAAAGTACATGTGTAAACAAAAGAGAAGGGGGATGATCTACCTTGCTGGTAGAGATAACGTCCTTCATGGGAGCCGCTCTTTGGAGGTCTGTTTGGCAAGGGGGTTAGAGTACCCGCTACCATTCGTTGAAAACAACAAACACCTCTCAAAATTTTACTTTTATTCTCTTTATATGATTTCAAAACTGAAAAAGCTCTAGCGCATGATTTAATCCCTGCTTCCCTCTGCGAAGGGCCTGTCTTTTACTTTATGTTGAGCCAGTAAACCTATTTCCCTCCATCTCAAGCAAGCATTTTGGTTGTTGTGATCAAACTATTATATTGTGATTTGCTTCATCATGTCTTTTATTGTTTAGTACAAGTTTTACCTGAATGAATATAGCTCTGAAAGTCATCAATGATTACTATGGTTGAGTATGCAAGTTTACCATAAGCTTTAATATGAGAGCGCTTCTCAATAGATAACTATAATTTGTTAACTGTTCTCTGACCAAGAACAAATTTTGCCATCACCAATTATGATTTCTTATGCACCTTTATTTGTGATTACCTTATACTTGTTTCAAGTTGAGTTATATGAGGAAGTTGTTTACTAGAATGTCTTGTGTGAATAAATATGATGCTTCTTGTCCGTATTTGATTTATCGACTCTTCACTCCATAAACATGTGGTCCTGTTTACCGAGTTCAGTTTCGCTTGGGGACAAGCGAGGTCTAAGCTTGGGGGGAGCTGATACGTCCAATTTGCATCACTATTTTATATCATAATTTGCTGTTATTCATTGATATATTTCATATTTGGAGATAATACTTATGTTATTTCATCTATTTTGCATGATTCATGATTATTGGAGGATCGCGCACCGGAGCCAGGATTCTGCTGGAAAAAGCACCGTCAGAATGCAATATTTCGGAAGATCAACAATTGACGGGAATTACACGAAAACTCCTATTTTTCCAGATGTCGAAGGGAGCCAGAAGGGGGAGAAGAGGGGACCCAAGGTGGGCCCACCCCATAGGCCGGCGTGGCCCAAGGCCTGGCCGCGCCGCCCTATGAGTAGGGGGGCCCACAGCCCCTCTCGCCTCCTTTTCTTCGCGTATGCCTTCGTCCTGAAAACCTAAGCTAGAGGGGGTACGTCGCGAAGAGTCACAGCCGCCTCTGCGGGGCGGAGAACACCAGAGAGAAAGAGCTCTCCGGCGGGCGGGAATCTGCCGGGGAAATTCCCTCCCGGAGGGGAAATCGACGCCATCGCCACCGTCATCGAGCTGGACATCATCTCCATCACCATCATCATCATCTTCATCATCATCACCGCCGTCTCCACCGCTGCACCTCGTCACCGCTGTAGCAATTTGGGTTTGATCTTGATTGTTTGATAGGGGAAACTCTCCCGGTGTTGATTTCTACTTGTTATTGATGCTATTGAGTGAAACTCGTTGAACCAAGGTTTATGTTCAGATTGTTATTCATTATCATATCACCTCTGATCATGTTCCATATGATGTCTCGTGAGTAGTTCGTTTAGTTCTTGAGGACATGGGTGAAGTCTAAGTGTTAGTAGTGAAGTATGGTTGAGTAGTATTCAATGTTATGATATTTAAGTTGTGGTGTTATTCTTCTAGTGGTGTCGTGTGAACGTCGACTACATGACACTTCACCTTTATGGGCCTAGGGGAATGCATCTTGTACTCGTTTGCCAATTGCGGGGTTGCCGGAGTGACGAAACCCGAGCCCCCGTTGGTATATCGATGCGAGGAGGGATCGCAGGATCTCAGAGTTTAAGGCTGTGGTTAGATTCATCTTAATTACTTTCTTGTAGTTGCGGATGCTTGCAAGGGGTATAATCACAAGTATGTATTAGTCCTAGTAAGGGCGGTACATTAGCATAGGTTCACCCACACAACACTTATCAAAACAATGAAGATTAATTAGCCGTATGTAGCGAAAGCACTAGACTAAAATCCCGTGTGTTCTCGAGAATGTTTGGTCATTATAAGTAAACAAACCGGCTTGTCCTTTGTGCTAAAAAGGATTGGGCCACTTGCTGCAATTGTTACTCTCGCACTTTATTTACTCGTACTTTATTCATCTGTTACATCAAAACCCCTGAATACTTGTCTGTGAGCATTTACAGTGAATCCTTCATCGAAACTGCTTGTCAACACCTTCTGCTCCTCGTTGGGATCGACATTCTTACTTATCGAAGATACTGCGATACACCCCCTATACTTGTGGGTCATCATTTACTATGGAGTTCAGCGGTCTCCGGTGATTGGAGCTTGGTTTTCATTCCATATTATTCAAGCCACACAAGTGAAAGGCAATAATGACGATCTACGACAACTCGACTGTGATGAGAGGCTGGTATGAACTCTATTTGTTTTCATTTTTGTACATTTACTCATTCATGTAAGCATGCTTAGTTGGTTCATGTGAGGTATATGTCATTTAATGAAAGTCTATTAGTTCATGATCTCTCATGTTTAGCTCCAATTTATTAATATGAGTAGCATGTCATAAATATTTTCTTGCATTGTTTTATTCATAGATAGGTATGACATTGTGGTATCCTCCTCTGAATAATTCATTTGAATTGACTTGGCACATGATCTCGCATGCATATGAGTGAAAAACAAAAGTCAATTAAGCCTCGATGATTTACTTCGCTCCAGAGTTCTTGTATCACTTTTATGCCTCCGTTAATTTTATTTTGTCGCAAGCATGATTATGACAGTTATTGCTCTCTTGATTGTCGCTTCCCAGTCTATTGCTAGCCTTCACTTGTACTGAGCGGGAATGCTGCTCGTGCTTCCAAACCCACGAAAACCAAGTTATTCCAAAGTGTCCACCATAAATACCTATGCATGGCATTTCAAACCATTCCAAGTAAATTTTCATGTGCTACCTTTAAAACCTTCAAAGTACTCCTCAATTTGTGTCAATGTTTTATAGCTCATGAGGAAGTATGTGGTGTTTTATCTTTCAACCTTGTCATTTACTCCTGACAGACTTTCACTAATGGACTAGTGGCACATCTGCTTATCCAATAATTTTGCAAAAAGAGCTGGCAACGGGGTGCCCAACCCCAATTAATTAACTTTCATTGATAATTCTCTTCACATGTTTTCTCTGATTTATCAGTAAGCAACTTAATTTGCAAATAGACACTCCTCCATGGTATGTGAATGTTGGAAGGCACCCGAGGATTTGGTTAGCCATGGCTTGTGTAAGCAAAGGTTGGGAGGAGTGTCATCCATACTGAAACTAAAGTACATGTGTAAACAAAAGAGAAGAGGGATGATTTACCTTGCTGGTAGAGATAACGTCCCTCATGAGAGCCGCTCTTCAAAGTCTGGTTAACGAGGTAGTTAGAGTGCCCACTACCATTCGTTGACAACAACAAACACCTCTCAAAACAATTTTACTTCTGTTTTGAAAATGAAAAGCTCTAGCACATGTTAATCCCTGCTTCCCTCTGCGAAGGGTCAATCTTTTACTTTTACGTTGAGTCACCATCCTTTCTTTGAGCACCTTCTTGAGAGCATAATTGTCATTCTTAGTGTAATATGCTTGTCCCAAAATATGATTAGCTGTGGTATAACTTTGATGCTTTTATCTTTGATAATCTTTACTTCTAGTCTTTCCATGAATTTCAGAGGTGCCTGGGCATTTATGTTTTTCAGTAAAAATACGGGCAAGCGAGATACCACTTTATCATATCTTTTTATGAACATTGCAATCCTACTGATAGATATGATTCATGATGCTTATTATTAGTTTGTTGGTATCTTTTTCATGATTGACATAACTATTAGATGACTTTATTTGCATTTATCTTATTATGAATTTCCTAAGTACTGGTTCATATAATGAGAATATTTACATCATATGAGCAAATGTGTTCGTGAAAGTTCTTTTATCGCACTCAGTTGTTAACTGAATTGCTTGAGGACAAGCAATAAGCTAAGCTTGGGGGGAGTTGATACGTCCAAAACGTATCTACTTTCCCGAACACTTTTGCTATTGTTTTGCCTCTAATTTGTGTATTTTGGACATAACTAACACGGACTAACGCTGTTTTCAGCAGAATTGCACTGGTGTCTTATTTTTGTGCAGAAAATCAACTTTCAGGAAAATCCCTGGAAATAATTGCAATGGGCCTATTTTCACAGAAGACTTACGGAGCCAGAAGACGAGACGGAGGGGGGCCACGAGGTGCGCACACCATATGGCGGCGCGGTGGGCCCTTGGGCCGCGCCGCCCTATGGTGACGCCGCCTCGGCCAGCCCCCGACGCTCCCCTCTGGACTACTTAAAGCCCTTGACCTAAAAACGCACGGGGGTTCGACCAATTTGCCAGAAGACATCCAGAACTCTGCCGCCATTGCGAAACTCAATCTCGGGAACAGAAACTCCGTTCTGGCACCCTGTCGGGACGGGGAATTGGAGGAGATCATCGCCATCATCACCACCGACGCCTCTCCATCGACCATCCATGTTTCCCCCATCCATGTGTGAGTAAATCCCTCGTTGTAGGCTGAAGGGGATGGTAGGGATTGGATGAGATTGTTCATGTAATAGCCATAAGATTGTTAGGGCATGGTGCCTAGTATCCGTTGTTGGTACTTTTATGATATTGTTGCAACTTGTTATGCTTAATGCTTGTCACTAGGGCCCGAGTGTCATGATTTCAGATCTGAACATGTTATTGATTCATGATGATATTCATTGTTTTATGATCTAACCTGCAAGTTGTATACACATATTGCTGTCCAGAACCCGAGGCCCCAAATTGACAGAAATTGGGACAACCGGAGGGGAAGGCTGTGATATGAGGATCACATGTGTTCACGGAGTGTTAATGCTTTGCTCCAGTACTCTATTAAAAGGAGTACCTTAATTACCAGTAGTTTCCCTAGAGGCTCGGCTGCCACCGGCTGGTAGGACAAAAGATGTTATGCAAGTTTCTCATTGCGAGCATGTATGACTATATACGGAACACATGCCTATGGTTATTTAGTACTTGGATACTGTTTTATTATTATCTGCAAATGCCTTGTCTTGATTATTACATGAGTTATCTTATCCATGCAGCGCCCGTTCATCCATCCCTATGCCTACAGTATTTTAATCCCGCTGTTTACTATAATCACTACTGTTGTCTTTATTACACTCCTGCTTATATTTCACTACTGCTACTGCTATAAAATTGTTACTACTGATAAACTCTTGCGAGCAAGTCTATTTCCAGGTGCAGCTGAATTGACAACTCCGCTGTTAAGGCTTACAAATATTCTTTGGCTCCCCTTGTGTCGAATCAATAAATTGGGTTTTACTTCCCTCGAAGACTGTTGCGATCCCCTATACTTGTGGGTCATCATTCCCTTGTCAGAAGTACCATTCTCTGCCTTCCATTGCAGCAATTCCAGCGTGGTACCCATCTTTTTCTGGCCTTCTACGCAATTTGGGTACAACAGTTTGTTGTGATCCTCTAACATTTTCTCCAACTTCAACCTCTTCTTTTCACTTCCGCAGTTTATCTTTGCATCAAGAATGGCCCGACCAAATCGTCATCGGGCTCATCAAAAATGGGCTCTTCTTCAGCTTCTTCTTCCCCCATTCTACTTCAGTGAACATTGGATAGTTGTCACTATCCTCTTCTTCATTGTCTTCCATTATAACCCCTCTTTCTCCGTGCTTGGTCCAACAATTATAGCCGGGCATGAAACCGTTCTCAAGCAGGTGGACGTCAAGGGTCTTTGAGGTAGAGTAATCCTTCGTATTCTTACATGAACTACATGGACAACAAATGAAACCATTCGACCGCCTGTTTGCCTCCGTCATGTTGAGAATTTTTTTTGGAGATATGCCCAAGAGGCAATAATAAATTGGTTATTATAATATCTTTGTGTTTATGATAAATGTTTGCATACCATGCCATAATTGTATTAACCGAAACATTGATACATGTGTGTTATGTAAACAACAAGAAGTCCCTAGTAAGCCTCTTGTATAACTAGTTTGTTGATTAATAGATGATCATGGTTTTGTGATCATGAACATTGGATGTTATTAATAACAAGGTTATGTCATTGGATAAATGATATAATGGACACACACCCAAATAAGCGTAGCATGAGATCAAGTCATTAAGTTCAACTTGCTATAAGCTTTCGATACATAGTTACCTAGTCCTTTGACCATGAGATCATGTAAATCACTTACACCGGAAGGATGTTTTGATTACATCAAACTCCATTGCGTAAATGGGTGGTTATAAAGATGGGACTAAGTATTTGGAAAGTGTGAGTTGAGGCATATGGATCAATAGTTGGATTTGTCCATCCCGATGACGGATAGATATACTTTGGGCTCTCTCGGTGGAATGTCATATAATTAGCTTGCAAGCATGTGACTGGGTCACAAGAGATGACATACCACGGTACGAGTAAAGAGTACTTGTCGGTAACGAGGTTGAACTAGGTATGGAGATACCGATGATCGAACCCCAGACAAGTAAAGTATCGCGTGAAAAAGGGAATAGGTATCGTATGTAAATGGTTCAATCGATCACTGAGTTATCGCTGAATGTGTCGGAGCCATTATGGATCTCCAGATCCCGCTATTGGTTATTGGGCGGAGAGGAGTCTCGACCATGTTTGCATAGTTCACGAACCGTAGGGTGACGTGTGAGAACCCATATTTTTAAGTTATTAAATAATTAGAGTTGACAAATAATTAATTAGTTTGGTTTGTGCTAATTTCTAGTGTTTAAATTGGATGCTAATATTTTGTAATTGCAAATATTAGGAGAAATAATGATTGTGAGGTTAGGACTTGAATTGCATGTACTTAACCTCTAGTAGTAGTTGTACATATGCATGAATCTAGGTTGTATTACGTATGTCCTAGCACCATCAGCAGTAGTACAAGCTAAAATGAGACTAGTAGTACTAGATATTTAATCATCAGGTTGCAACGTGGCCTCACTAGCTGTAGCTAGGCATGTTGGAAAGCTCACGATGGTCTAGTCGGCAAGATCACACCGTGGACTTGTGCATGCCTGGAAACAAGTACTGACTCAGCTCTTACGTGTCATGTAAACAGAGGAGATAAAGTAGTAGTATCGCACTTAGGGTTCTTGGCTCTCAAGGTTCTGCGGCGGCCAGATATTTCAGCCAACGTTACCGACGCTAATCACCTATAAATAGTAGTCACTTCATAGCACCCCTCACACAATGCTGACACACTGAGAGAATGAGAGAGTGAGCCAGTAGAGTGAGAGACGGAGAGTGATCAAGAGAGAGACTGCGAGCGTACGGTCATAGTTTGGAGGCAGTGGATCATAGCGCAGGAAGTGTTGAGGAGCGATCCGTTGTTCCAGCGAATACTAGCATATATACTGCGAGTATTATCGATCAGCTGGAGTATTATTGGTATAGATCAGGCGTGATATAGATTATCACCTTGACAGATGATTGTCGAACCAGGCAAGCTGCTTTATACCCTCTCATATATTCTGTAGAAGTTTTGCTGCTAAATTGTCTGATATATTATTTAGTAGAGATATGAGATTATTTGTTTGAAATACTTGTGGACTAATGTGCCGATGTCGGTATACGGTGATGGATCCGCTGGAGCCACCGGTACGAATCGGGCATTAGCCGAGTATTGAGAGAAAGAGATCATAATGAATAAACATTGTTTTATAAGAGGAAACTTGGTGCTACGAAGGTAAACATATTGTACCGGTCACAGTTCAGGTATGGGACTGACTGAGTTCTCCGCTGGAGACGGCCCTGTTCGGGAACGTGTCGATGATGGATCCGTAGGAGCGATCGACATCAGTAGGTTCAGGTGTCCGGGTTCTAGTGGGCTAAAGGGCTTTGCTCCTCTAGCGCATGTGTGGTGCTAGTTGAGGCTGTCGATGTCGGAGTACCCCTCTGCAGAGTGTAAAAGTGTGAATTTCACCCCTGTGATTCCCGGGTAGGGAAACTTACTTTCATGTGTGGCACCATGCGTTTTAAATTGCCTAATACCTTAACCACATATTGTTTTCCGAAAATCATTTCTATTTTACATCTTATATGATTGTGTATAATCGGTTTGTTGAGTATGACTTGTCGTACTCACCCTAGCTCCCCAATGTTTTTATCAGAGTTGCGCAGCAGAAGAGTTCATCGACCGAAGTTTAGGCTGGACCAGCGGGTGGGAGGCGATTAGAGAACCTAGTTGTAACTCTGATGTAATTGTAAAGAAATCTGTAAAGATGTGTAGTTGAGCTTCTCGTGATCCACTGTGCTGGTTATCGCCTGCATTTTAGCCTTGCACGAGTATAAGCCTCTCGGTTTATAGGAGCGCGGCGATTGTCTCATCCAGATCCGGTCTCGGAGCGTGACATGACGCGCTTAAGGTTCGATGTCGCATAAGTAGATTCGGAATATGAGATGGAGACGAAGTTTATTTGGAGTCTCGAATGGGATCCAGGACATCACGAGGAGGTCCGGAGAATAAGATTCATATATGGGAAGTCACTTTCCGGGGTTCAGGAAAGTTCCGGTGTTTTGACCGGAGCTTCTAGAAGGTTCTAGAGGGTCACCAGTGGGCCCACCACCCCGGGAGGGGCCACATAGGCGCCACATGGCATGGTGGGTCCTGCCCACTATGACATGTAGGCCCAGGCCAGCCCACCCCTAGAGATAAGATCTATCTCTAATTTAAATTGTTTAAATCTAGAGATAAGATCTATCTCCTAATTTAAAGGGTTTAAATGCAGAGATAAGGGGATAGGCTTGGGGGAAAGATATCCTCCCCCCATGTGCCAGCTGATACGTCCCAAACGTATCTATAATTTCTTATGTTCCATGCTACTTTATTGATGATACTCACATGTTTTACACACATTATATGTCATTATTCTGCATTTTCCGGCACTAACCTATTGACGAGATGCCGAAGAGTCAGTTGATGTTTTCTGCTGTTTTTGGTTTCAGAAATCGTAGTAAGGAAATATTCTCGGAATTGGACGAAATCAACGCTCAGGGTCCTATTTTTCCACGAAGCTTCCAGAAGTCCGAAGAGGAAACGAAGTGGGGCCACGAGGTGGCGACACACCAGGGCGGCGCGGCCCAAGCCCTGGCCGCGCCGGCCTGTTGTGTGGGCCCCTCGTGACGCCCCTTGACCTGCCCTTCCGCCTACTTAAAGTCTTCGTCGCGAAACCCCCAGTGCACGAGAGCCACGATACGGAAAACCTTACGGAGACGCTGCCGCCAATCCCATCTCGGGGATTCAGGAGATCGCCTCCGGCACCCCTGCCGGAGAGGGGAATCATCTCCCGGAGGTCTCTTCATCGCCATGATCGCCTCCGGATCGATGTGTGAGTAGTCCACCCCTGGACTATGGGTCCATAGCAGTAGCTAGATGGTTGTCTTCTCCTCATTGTGCTATCATGTTAGATCTTGTGAGCTGCCTATCATGATCAAGATCATCTATTTGTAATCCTACATGTTGTGTTTGTTGGGATCCGATGAATATTGAATACTATGTCAAGTTGATTATCAATCTATCATATATGTTATTTATGTTCTTGCATGCTCTCCGTTGCTAGTAGAGGCTCTGGCCAAGTTGATACTTGTGACTCCAAGAGGGAGTATTTATGCTCGATAGTGGGTTCATGCATCCATTAAATCTGGGACAGTGACAGAAAGTTCTAAGGTTGTGGATTTGTTGTTGCCACTAGGGATAAAACATCGATGCTTTGTCTAAGGATATTTGTGTTGATTACATTACGCACCATATTTAATGCAATTGTCTGTTGTTTGCAACTTAATACTGGAAGGGGTTCGGATGATAACCTGAAGGTGGACTTTTAGGCATAGATGCATGCTGGATAGCGGTCTATGTACTTTGTCGTAATGCCCTGATTAAATCTCATAGTACTCATCATGATATATGTATGTGCATTGTTATGCCTTCTTTATTTTTCAATTGCCCAACTGTAATTTGTTCACCCAACATCTGTTTATCTTATGGGAGAGACACCACTAGTGAACTGTGGACCCCGGTACTATTCTTTACATCTGAAATACAATCTACTGCAATTGTTCTTTACTGTTCTTCGCAAACAATCATTGTCATCCACACTATTGTTATCACCAGAATTTGACCGGATCAGAGGTGGGCCGCGATTGGAGATGGGCTTGAAGTATATACATAGAAGAAATACATGAATCGGCCTTGTGTACTAAGTTTGGGCTAATTGCCCGTGTATCTGTACCATAGTAGGATACGTGTCGGTTAGGAGTTAGAGTTTTACCCGTGCACGGTTAGGTGCACGCCTGAATTAGAGAGTCCCCCGGACTATAAATATGTATCTAGGGTTTATGAAATAAACAACAACCAACGTTCAACACAACCAATCTCGGCGCATTGCCAACTCCTTCGTCTCGAGGGTTTCTCCTGGTAAGCACCATGCTGCCTAGATCGCATCTTGCGATCTAGGC
>NC_061513.1:226343291-226523401 GCF_022539505.1 Lolium rigidum | reverse complement strand
GTACTTTATTCATCTGTTACATCAAAACCCCCTGAATACTTGTCTGTGAGCATTTACAGTGAATCCTTCATCGAAACTGCTTGTCAACACCTTCTGATCCTCGTTGGGATCGACATTCTTACTTATCGAAGATACTGCGATACACCCCCTATACTTGTGGGTCATCATAGCCTTAAAAACTATTGTGGTGAAGAATATGTACTTATGTGTCTTATTTCTTAATAAGTTGCTTGTTGAGCGGTAACCATGTTTCTGGGGACGCCATCAACTCTTTTATCTTTGTTGAATATCATGTGAGTTGCTATGCATGTTCGTCTTGTCTGAAGTAAGGGCGATTTTCATGATCAAATGGTTTGAGTATGCATACTGTTAGAGAAGAACATTGGGCCGCTAACTAAAGCCATGATTCATGGTAGAAGTTTCAGTGTGGACAACTAATCATCAATCTCTTATGACAATATTAACTGTTGTTGAATGCTTATGTATTAAAGAGGAGTCCATTATCTGTTGTCTATGTTGTCCCGGTATGGATGTCTAAGTTGAGAATAATCAAAAGCGAGAAATCCAATGCGAGCTTTCTCCTTAGACCTTTGTACAGGCGGCATAGAGGTACCCCTTTGTGACACTTGGTTGAAACATATGCTATGTGATACGTCTCCGACGTATCGATAATTTCTTATGTTCCATGCCACATTATTGATGATATCTACATGTTTTATACACATTATATGTCGTATTTATGCATTTTCTGGCACTAACCTATTAACGAGATGCCGAAGAGCCGATTCTTTGTTTTCTGTTGTTTTTGGTTTCAGAAATCCTACAAAGGAAATATTCTCGGAATTGGACGAAATCAACGCCCGGGGTCCTATTTTTGCATGAAGCTTCCGGAAGACCGAGGGGAAAGGAAGTGGGGCCACGAGGCGCCGACACCACAGGGCGGCGCGGCCTGGGCCCTGGCCGCGCGGCCCTGGTGTGTGGGGCCCTCGTGTGGCCCCCCGCGTTGCCCTTCCGCCTACTTAAAGCCTTCGTCGCGAAACCCCCAGTACAGAGAGCCACGATACGGAAAACCTTCCAGAGACGCCGCCGCCGCCAATCCAATCTCGGGGGATTCTGGAGATCGCCTCCGGCACGCTGCCGGAGAGGGGATTCATCTCCCGGAGGACTCTTCACCGCCATGGTCGCCTCTGGAGTGATGAGTTAGTAGTTCACCCCTGGAATATGGGTCCATAGCAGTAGCTAGATGGTTGTCTTCTCCTCATGTGCTTCATTGTCGGATCTTGTGAGCTGCCTAACATGATCAAGATCATCTATCTGTAATTCTATATGTTGTGTTTGTCGGGATCCGATGGATAGAGAATACTATGTTATGTTGATTATCAATCTATTACCTATGTGTTGTTTATGATCTTGCATGCTCTCCGTTATTAGTAGAGGCTGCGGCCAAGTTTTTGCTCTTAACTCCAAGAGGGAGTATTTATGCTCGATAGTGGGTTCATGCCTCCATTAAATGCGGGACGGTGACGAGAAAGTTCTAAGGTTGTGGATGTGCTTGTTGCCACTAGGGATAAAACATTGATGCTATGTCCGAGGATGTAGTTATTGATTACATTATGCACCATACTTAATGCAATTGTCTGTTGTTTTGCAACTTAATGCTTGGAAGGGGTTCGGATGATAACCTGAAAGTGGAATTTTTAGGCATAGATGCATGCTTGGATAGCGGTCTATGTACTTTGTCGTAATGCCCAATTAAATCTCACAATACTCATTATATCATGTATGTGCAGTGTCATGCCCTCTCTATTTGTCAATTGCCCGATCGTAATTTGTTCACCCAACATGCTATTTATCTTATGGGAGAGACACCTCTAGTGAGCTGTGGACCCCGGTCCATTCTTTTACATCGAATACAATCTACTGCAATACTTGTTCTACTGTTTTCTGCAAACAATCATCATCCACACTATACAGCTAATCCTTTGTTACAGCAAGCCGGTGAGATTGACAACCTCACTGTTTCCTTGGGGCAAAGTACTTTGGTTGTGTTGTGCAGGTTCCACGTTGGCGCCGGAATCCCTGGTGTTGCGCCGCACTACATCCCACCGCCATCAACCTTCGACGTGCTTCTTGACTCCTACTGGTTCGATAAACCTTGGTTTCTTACTGAGGGAAACTTGCTGCTGTACGCATCACACCTTCCACTTAGGGTTCCCAACGGACGCGTGCTGTACGCGTATCAAACTAAATTTCTGGCGCCGTTGCCGGGGAGATCAAGACACGCTGCAAGGGGAGTCTCCACAATCCAATCTCTTTACTTTGTTTTTGTCTTGCTTTATTTTATTTACTACTTTGTTTGCTGCATTATATCAAAATACAAAAAAAATTAGTTGCTAGTTTTACTTTATTTACTGTCTTGCACTCTATATCAAAAACACAAAAAAATTAGTTACTTGCATTTATTTTATCTAGTTTGCTTTATTTACTACTGCTAAAATGAGTAATCCTGAAGTTGAAGTTCGTTCGTTTAAGCAACAAGGTGGAGAAAGTTTTAAAGATGCTTGGTATAGAATTAGTAATGCTCATCAAAGGTGCACTAAGAAACACTCCACTATTATCCTACTTAGGAACTTTTATGTTGGTATATCTAGTTGGAATAGGTATGTTCTTGATACTCTTTCGGGGGGTAATTTCCTAGGTACTCCTGCTTTAGAAGCTAGTTGCATCATTGAGAGTCTTGTTGGAATACCACTTGTTAATGAAACTAAAATTGAAACCTCTCTTGAGGATGAAATGAAAAAATTGAAAACCATAGAGAAAAATTTTCCAAGTGTTGAAACTAAATTGGAAATGTTACTTGATAAAACTGATGAACTTGATAAATCCTTAGGAGGAATTGATGAAAGAATTAGTGTCCTAGGAACTTGTGTTGTCCATGATAATCAAATCAATAGTATTGGCGAACTTGAAAAAGCTATGGGAACCTTGGGTTCAACCTTTTCATCTATAAAGTTTAGAGAAAAAGCTTATGTGGGTAAGGAGCAAAAGTTTATGCATGTCTCTAAAGTGCCTAAACCAAAAAATTATTATTATAGGCCTAAAATTGACAAAGCCCTTAGTACCACTACAGATGGGGGAGCTTATGATATCAATGCTCCATCTCTTGATAACACTTGATATACACTTTCTACGCCTAGCTGAAAGGCGTTAAAGAAAAGCGCTTATGGGAGACAACCCATGTTTTTACTACAGTATTTTTGTTTTATATTTGAGTCTTGGAAGTTGTTTACTACTGTAGCAACCTCTCCTTATCTTAGTTTTGTGCATTGTTGTGCCAAGTAAATTCGTTGATAGTAAGGTTCATACTAGATTTGGATTACTACGCGAGTACAGATTTCTTTGCTGTCACGAATTTCGACCTGCCTCTCTGTAGGTAGCTCAGAAAGATATGCCAATTTACGTGCATGATCCTCAGATATGTACGCAACTTTCATTCAATTTGAGTATTTTCATTTGAGCAAGTCTGGTGCCTCAATAAAATCCATCTTTACGGACTGTTCTGTTTTGACAGATTCTGCCTTTTATTTCGCATTGCCTCTTTTGCTATGGTGGATGAATTTCTTTGTTTCATTAATTTCCAGTAGCTTTATGCAATGTCCAGAAGTGTTAATAATGATTATGTCACCTCTGAACATGTTAATTTTTATTGTGCACTAACCCTCTAATGAGTTGTTTTGAGTTTGGTGTGGAGGAAGTTTTCAAGGATCAAGAGAGGGAGATGATACAATATGATCAAGGAGAGTGAAAGCTCTAAGCTTGGGGATGCCCCGGTGGTTCACCCCTACATATTCTAAGAAGACTCAAGCGTCTAAGCTTGGGGATACCCAAGGCATCCCCTTCTTCATCGACAACATTATCAGGTTCCTCCCCTGAAACTATATTTTTATTCCATCACATCTTATGTGCTTTGCTTGGAGCGTCGGTTTGTTTTTGTTTGAATAAAATGGATCCTAGCATTCATTGTGTGGGAGAGAGACATGCTCCGCTGTTGCATATGGACAAATATGTCCTTAGGCTTTACTCATAGTATTCATGATGAAGGTTGAATCTTCTTCGTTAAATTGTTATATGGTTGGAATCGGGAAATGCTACATGTAGTAATTCTAAAATATCTTGAATAATTTGATACTTGGCAATTGTTGTGCTCATGTTTAAGCTCTTGCATCATATACTTTGCACCTATGAATGAAGAAACACCTAGAGCTTGCTAAATTTGGTTTGCATATTTGGTCTCTTTAAAGTCTAGATAATTTCTAGTATTGAGTTTGAACAACAAGGAAGACGGTGTAGAGTCTTATAATGTTTACAATATGTCTTTTATGTGAGTTTTGCTGCACCGGTTCATCCTTGTGTTTGTTTCAAATAACCTTGCTAGCCTAAACCTTGTATCGAGAGGGAATACTTCTCATGCATCCAAAATCCTTGAGCCAACCACTATGCCATTTGTGTCCACCATACCTACCTACTACATGGTATTTCTCCGCCATTCCAAAGTAAATTGCTTGAGTGCTACCTTTAAAATTTCCATTCTTTAACTTTGCAATATATAGCTCATGGGACAAATAGCTTAAAAACTATTGTGGTATTGAATATGTACTTATGCACTTTATCTCTTATTAAGTTGCTTGTTGTGCGATAACCATGTTCCTGGGGACGCCATCAACTCTTTTACCTTTGTTGAATATCATGTGAGTTGCTATGCATGTTCGTTTTGTCTGAAGTAAGGGCGGTTTTCACAATCAAATGGTTTGAGTATGCATACTGTTAGAGAAGAACATTGGGCCGCTAACTAAAGCCATGATTCATGGTGGAAGTTTCAGTTTGGACAGCTAATCCTCAATCTCTTAAGAGAATAATAACTGTTGTTAAATGCTTATGCATTAAAGAGGAGTCCATTATCTGTTGTCTATGTTGTCCCGGTATGGATGTCTAAGTTGAGAATAATCAAAAGCAAGAAATCCAAATGCGAGCTTTCTCCTTGGACCTTTGTACATGCGGCATAGAGGTACCCCTTTGTGACACTTGGTTGAAACATATGCTATGCAATGATAATCAGTGTTAATCCAAGCTAATTAGGACAAGGTGCGAGCACTATTAGTATACTATGCATGAGGCTTGCAACTTGTAAGATATAATTTACATAACACATATGCTTTATTACTACCGTTGACAAAATTGTTTCATGTTTTCAAAATAAAAGCTCTAGCACAAATATAGCAATCAATGCTTCCCTCTGCGAAGGGCCTTTCTTTTACTTTTATGTTGAGTCAGTTCACCTATCTCTCTCCACCTCAAGAAGCAAACACTTGTGTGAAATGTGCATTGATTCCTACATACTTGCATATTGCACTTGTTATATTACTCTATGTTGACAATATCCATGAGATATACATGTTACAAGTTGAAAGCAGCCGCTGAAACTTAATCTTCTTTGTGTTGCTTCAATACCTTTACTTTGATTTATTGCTTTATGAGTTAACTCTTATGCAAGACTTATTGATGCTTGTCTTGAAGTGCTATTCATGAAAAGTCTTTGCTTTATGATTCATTTGTTTACTCATGTCATTACCATTGTTTTGATCGCTGCATTCACTACATATGTTTACAATAGTATGATCAAGATTATGATGGCATGTCACTCCAGAAATTATCTTTGTTATCGTTTACACCGCTCGGGACGAGCGAGAACTAAGCTTGGGGATGCTGATACGTCTCCGACGTATCGATAATTTCTTATGTTCCATGCCACATTATTGATGATATCTACATGTTTTATACACATTATATGTCGTATTTATGCATTTTCCGGCACTAACCTATTAACGAGATGCCGAAGAGCCGCTTCTTGTTTTTCGCTGTTTTTGGTTTCAGAAATCCTACAAAGGAAATATTCTCGGAATTGGATGAAATCAACGCCCAGGGTCCTATTTTTGCACGAAGCTTCCAGAAGACCGAGGGGGAAAGGGAGTGGGGCCACGAGGCGCCGACACCACAGGGCGGTACGGCCTGGGCCTTGGCCGCGCGGCCCTGGTGTGTGGGGCCCTCGTGTGGCCCCCGCGTTGCCCTTCCGCCTACTTAAAGCCTTCGTCGCGAAACCCCCAGTACAGAGAGCCATGATACGGAAAACCTTCCAGAGACGCCGCCGCCGCCAATCCCATCTCGGGGGATTCTGGAGATCGCCTCCGGCACCCTGCCGGAGAGGGGATTCATCTCCCGGAGGACTCTTCACCGCCATGGTCGCCTCCGGAGTGATGAGTGAGTAGTTCACCCCTGGACTATGGGTCCATAGCGGTAGCTAGATGGTTGTCTTCTCCTCATGTGCTTCATTGTCGGATCTTGTGAGCTGCCTAACATGATCAAGATCATCTATCCGTAATTCTATATGTTGTGTTTGTCGGGATCCGATGGATAGAGAATACTATGTTATGTTGATTATCAATCTATTACCTATGTGTTGTTTATGATCTTGCATGCTCTCCGTTATTAGTAGAGGCTCGGCCAAGTTTTTGCTCTTAACTCCAAGAGGGAGTATTTATGCTCGATAGTTGGTTCATGCCTCCATTAAATGCTGGGACGATGACGTGAAAGTTCTAAGGTTGTGGATGTGCTGTTGCCACTAGGGATAAAACATTGATGCTATGTCCGAGGATGTAGTTATTGATTACATTACGCACCATACTTAATGCAATTGTCTGTTGTTTTGCAACTTAATACTGGAAGGGGTTCGGATGATAACCTGAAAGTGGAATTTTTAGGCATAGATGCATGCTGGATAGCGGTCTATGTACTTTGTCGTAATGCCCAATTAAATATCACAATACTCATTATATCATGTATGTGCAGTGTCATGCCCTCTCTATTTGTCAATTGCCCGACTGTAATTTGTTCACCCAACATGCTATTTATCTTATGGGAGAGACACCTCTAGTGAACTGTGGACCCCGGTCCATTCTTTTACATCGAATACAATCTCATCGCAATACTTGTTCTACTTGTTTTCTGCAAACAATCATCATCCACACTATACATCTAATCCTTTGTTACAGCAAGCCGGTGAGATTGACAACCTCACTTTTTCGTTGGGGCAAAGTACTTTGGTTGTGTTGTGCAGGTTCCACGTTGGCGCCGGAATCCCTGGTGTTGCGCCGCACTACATCCCGCCGCCATCAACCTTCGACGTGCTTCTTGACTCCTACTGGTTCGATAAACCTTGGTTTCTTACTGAGGGAAACTTGCTGTTGTACGCATCACACCTTCCACTTGGGGTTCCCAACGGACGCGTGCTGTACGCGTATCACTATGCAATGATAATCCATGTTAATCCAAGCTAATTAGGACAAGGTGCGAGCACTATTGGTATACTATGCATGAGGCTTGCAACTTATAAGATATCTTATACATAACACATATGCTTTATTACTACCGTTGACAAAATTGTTTCTTGTTTTCAAAATGAAAAGCTCTAGCACAAATATAGTAATCCATGCTTCCCTCTGCGAAGGGCCTATCTTCTACTTTATTGTTGAGTCAGTTTACCTATTCTTTCTATCCCAGAAGCAAACACTTGTGTCAACTGTGTGCATTGATTCTTACATGTTTACCTATTGCACTTGTTATATTACTTTGTGTTGACAATTATCCATGAGATAAATATGTTGAAGTTGAAAGCAATTGCTGAAACTTATATCTTCCTTTGTGTTGCTTCAATGCTTTTACTTTGAATTTATTGCTTTATGAGTAACTCTTATGCAAGTCTTATTGATGCTTGTCTTGAAAGTATTATTCATGAAAAGTCTTTGCTATATGATTCATTTGTTTACTCATTATCTTCATCATTGCTTCGAATCGCTGCATTCATCTCATATGCTTACAATAGTATGATCAAGATTATGATAGCATGTCACTTCAGAAATTATCTTTGTTATCGTTTACCTACTCGAGGGCGAGTAGGAACTAAGCTTAGGGATGCTTGATACGTCCCAAACGTATCTATAATTTCTTATGTTCCATGCTACTTTATTGATGATACTCACATGTTTTATACACATTATATGTCATTATTATGCATTTTCCGGCACTAACCTATTGACGAGATGCCGAAGAGCCGATTGTTGTTTTCTGTTGTTTTTGGTTTCAGAAATCCTAGTAAGGAAATATTCTCGGAATTGGACGAAATCAACGCCCAGGATCCTATTTTTCCACGAAGCTTCCAGAAGTCCGAAGAGGAAAAGAAGTGGGGCCACGAGGTGGCGACACACCAGGGCGGCGCGGCCCAAGCCCTGGCCGCGCCGGCCTGTTGTGTGGGCCCCTCGTGACGCCCCTTGACCTGCCCTTCCGCCTACTTAAAGTCTTCGTCGCGAAACCCCCAGTACCGAGAGCCATGATACGGCAAACCTTACAGAGACGCCGCCGCCGCCAATCCCATCTCGGGGGATTCAGGAGATCGCCTCCGGCACCCTGCCGGAGAGGGGAATCATCTCCCGGAGGTCTCTTCATCGCCATGATCGCCTCCGGATCGATGTGTGAGTAGTCCACCCCGGGACTATGGGTCCATAGCAGTAGCTAGATGGTTGTCTTCTCCTCATTGTGCTATCATGTTAGATCTTGTGAGCTGCCTATCATGATCAAGATCATCTATTTGTAATCCTACATGTTGTGTTTGTTGGGATCCAATGAATATTGAATACTATGTCAAGTTGATTATCAATCTATCATATATGTTATTTATGTTCTTGCATGCTCTCCGTTGCTAGTAGAGGCTCGGCCAAGTTGATACTTGTGACTCCAAGAGGGAGTATTTATGCTCGATAGTGGGTTCATGCCTCCATTAAATGCGGGACGGTGACGGAAAGTTCTAAGGTTGTGGATGTCGCTGTTGCCACTAGGGATAAAACATCGATGCTTTGTCTAAGGATATTTGTGTTGATTACATTACGCACCATACTTAATGCAATTGTCTGTTGTTTGCAACTTAATACTGGAAGGGGTTCGAATGATAACCTGAAGGTGGACTTTTTAGGCATAGATGCATGCTGGATAGCGGTCTATGTACTTTGTCGTAATGCCCTGATTAAATCACATAGTCCTCATCATGATATATGTATGTGCATTGTTATGCCTTCTTTATTTGTCAATTGCCCAACTGTAATTTGTTCACCCAACATCTGTTTATCTTATGGGAGAGACACCACTAGTGAACTGTGGACCCCGGTCCTATTCTTTACATCTGAAATACAATCTACTGCAATTGTTCTTTACTTGTTCTTCGCAAACAATCATCATCATCCACACTATACATCTAATCCTTTGTTTACAGCAAGCCGGTGAGATTGGCAACCTCATCGTTACGTTGGGGCAAAGTACTTTGATTGTGTTGTGCAGGTTCCACGTTGGCGCCGGAATCCCTGGTGTTGCGCCGCACTACACTCCGCCACCATCAACCTTCAACGTGCTTCTTGACTCCTACTGGTTCGATAATACTTGGTTTCTTTCTGAGGGAAAACTTACTGCTGTACGCATCACACCTTCCTCTTGGGGTTCCCAACGGACGTGTGTCAACTGCACGCATCACCAGCCAAGGGAGTGGTGCCAAGGGGGGAACCCTAGGCCGACCCCTCCCCCTATATAAAGAGGGGAGGGGGTGGCCGGCCAAACCACCCCTATCACCAAACCCTGGCCGCCCCCTCTCGCCTCCATACAACTGCTCCGGCTTAGGCGAAGCCCTGCAGTTTTACTCCTCCACCACCACCACCACGCCGTCGTGCTGCTAGGATTCCGTGGAGATCTACCACACCTCCGCTGCCCGCTGGAATGGGGAGAGGACGGGCTTCATCGACACCGTACGCACGACCGAGTACGGAAGTGCTGTCGGATTGCAGCACGGACGATCGACTACATCAACAACGAGATCTAATCTCGTAGGTTTTGGAATCTTCGAGGGTTAGTCTCATGATCTTCTCGTTGCTTCGATCTTGGTAGATTAGATCTTGCTTCTTCCTAGATTGGATCTTGGTTTTTGTTCATGTTCATAGTAGAATTTTTTTGTTTTCCATGCAACGAACCCATCAGTGGTATCAGAGCCGTGTCTATGCATAGATCTGTTGCACGAGTAGAACACAATGGTTTTTGTGGGCGTTGATGCTTTTGTTGTTTTTAGTTAGTGTACTTTGCATCTTGCGGGATGGTGGGATGAAGCGGCCCAGGCTAACTTTACATGACCGCGTCTCATGAGACTTGCTCCACGCTTGACATGCAACTTGTATTGTCTGTCTCTCCCACCATAGTGAAGATTCAATCTAATCTTTCTATTTACAACACTAGTATCACCGTTGTGGTTCATGTTCGTAGGTAGATTGGATCTCACTCGATAACCCTAAACCACGTAAAATATGCAAACCAAATTAGAGGCGTCTACCTTGTTTTTGCAGGGTTTGGTGATGTGATATGGCCATGTGATGATGATTATATTTGATGTATGATATGTTCATTATTGTATTATGGCAACCGGCAGGAGCCTAATGGTTGTCTTTAATTTTTTTTAAAGACCTGCGTGTCTATTCATCATGTAATAGCTTTATTTCAAGTAGTTGTTATAGTAGCTATAAGTGATGGACAACCATGAAGTGGCGCCACTGACCTTGATGCCATGCTGGTGATGATGGAGATCATGTCCGTGCTTTGGAGATGGAGATAAAAAGCACAAGAAGAAAGGCCATATCATATCACACATTATGAATTGCATGTGATGTTAATCCTTTATGCATCTTAGTTTGCTTAGATCGCGACGGTAGCATTATAAGATGATCCCTCTCACTAAATATCAAGATAATAAAGTGTTCATCCTTAGTATGCACCGTTGCTAAGACTTGTCGTTTCGAAGTATCACGTGATGATCGGGTGTGATAGATTCTACATGTGCATACAACGGGTGCAAGCCAGATTTGCACACGCGGATACTAAGGTTGCCTTGATGAGCCTAGCATCTGCAGACATGGTCTCGGAACACGGGATACCAAAAGGTAGAGCATGAGTCATATGAATGATATGATGAACACTTTGAGTGTTCGCCTTTGAAGCTACATCTTTTCTCGTGAAGATCGGACTTGGTGTAGTGGATTTGGTTCGTGTGATCACTAAGACAATGTGAGGGATGTTGTTTTGAGTAGGAGTTCAGCTAGTTAATTTAAGAATTAAAATTGAACTCAATTTATCATAAACTTAGTCTAAACTCTTTGCAAATATGCTGTAGATCATGGCGGTCCCCCTCCATCAGTTTTAACCAGTTCCTAGAGAAAGAAAAGCTTAAAAGCAATGGTAGCAACTTCACTGACTGGTTCCGTCATGTGAGGATTTTCCTCACTGGTGGAAACCTGCAATATGTGCTCGATGCACCGCTAGGTCCCCCACCTACACCTGCAGTATCTGAGGATGTAAAGAATGTTTACGAGACTCGGGTAATTCGGTACTCACAAGTTCATTGTGCCATCCTGTGCAGCCTAGAGGTGGAGCTCCAAAAGCGTTTTGAGCACCACGACCCTTATGAGCTGGTCAATGAGCTAAAAGCTATCTTTGAAACTCATGCGGCCATGGAAAGCTATGAGGCCTCAAAACAATTCTTTGGCTATATGATGGAAGAGGGTAGCTCCGTTAGTGAGCACGTGCTCGCTATGTCCGGGCATGCGAAGAAGCTCAGTGACTTGGGGATAGTGATTCCTAACCAGCTGGGTATTCATCGTGTCCTCCAATCACTGCCACCTAGTTACAAGAACTTCGTGATAAACTACAACATGCAGAACATGAACAAGGAGTTACCTGAACTCTTCTCCATGCTAAAATCTGCTGAGGTGGAGATACGAAAATATCACCAAGTGTTGATGGTCAACAAGACCACCAGTTTCAAGAAGCAGGGCAAGCCTAACAACAAGGGCAACTTCAGGAAGGGCGGGAAGAAAGCTGCTGCGCCTCCGGAGAAGCCTAAGAGCATGTCTAATGGAACCCTTAAACCCTTATAGCTATAAGGGTCGAGAATTGGCAAAATTGAAGAGGTTGGAGGTGTGAAAAACAGGAGGCATTTAGTGGAACCCTTAAACCCTTAAATTTTAAGGGTTGAGTCAAATAGTGGAACCCTCAAACCCTTAAATTTTAAGGGTTTGAGGGTTCCACTATTTGACTCAACCCTCAAACCCTCAAACCCTCATCACAGTTTCATATCACAAATATCACAAATATCACCATAAACATCAAACAATAATCATTTTAGTTATTATTACAACATCAAATAGTACTCTCAAGCACAAGATAATCATTCCAAATATTACAACAATGTTTTTGGCAAAATAAAAAAATTGTTCGAAGCAAATAGGACATAGAAAAGTGAAACAAAGACACATCATAAGCCTTGGCGCCGCCCATCCAACTGCCAATGGTGCTCTACAAGATCATCCCGGAGTTGACAATGAGTGTTTGCATTCTCAATCGCACGGTGTGCTTCACAAAGCAAATCACGTAGGAGTCGTCGGAGTTCATCTCCATCTACAACAAATTACCATATTTGCATCAAAATATAAATTTTGTGCCTATTTTTCTCATCAATAGTATGAACAAAATTTACAAAAAAAGGGGGAAGAAAATACCTTCGGCGGCGTCGGGCGGCGTCAGGGTAGAAGGCTGGGGGCGGGCCAAGCGGCGGTGGCGGGGAGGCTGGGGTCGGAGCGGCGGCGGCGGGGAGGCTGGGGGCGGCGGCTCGATGCGGAGGAGGGAGGAGGCCGGGGGCGGGCCGAGCGGCGGTGGAGGGAGGAGGAGGAGCTCGGGCGGAGGAGGGAGGAGGAGGAGGAGCTCGGGCGGAGGAGGGAGGAGGAGGAGGAGCTCGGGCGGAGGAGGAGCTCGGCGGAGGAGGGAGGAGGCGGCGGAGGCCGGGAGCTGGGGGCGGCGGCGGGGAGGCTGGGGGCGGCGGCGGGGCGGAGCTCGATGCGGAGGAGGGAGGAGGCGGCGGAGGCCGGGAAAAGGTCCGGCGGGGTAGGAGGAGGTGGGGGTGCTCGATCCGGTGGCGTCGGCGGCCGGGGAGGGGAGGGGCTAGGGCGGCGGCGGCCGGCGGCGCGGTGTGGAGGTGAGCTCGGGGAGGGAGGAGGAGCTGAACTGCTTCCCGCGTCCGTTGTGAACGTGTAGGGGTCGGAGCACGGGTCGGGGCCTCCAACCCTTACCTGTACAGGTCGGGGCACGGATTGGAGCCTCGACCTCTAATTTTTTTAGGGATTTAGAGATTTTGGGGTTCCACTATATAGCATTTGAACCCTTAAATCCGTAAAAATACGGTTGTATACGGATTTAAGGGTTCCATTAGACATGCTCTAAGGCTGGCCCTAAGCCTGATACTGTGTGCTATTACTGCAAGGAGAAGGGGCACTGGAAGCGTAATTGCCCCAAATACTTGGCTAATCTGAAGAGCGGCCTCATCAAGAAGAAATGTATATTTGATATACATGTTATTGATGTCTATCTTACTGGTTCTCGTAGTAGTGCCTGGGTAATTGATACTGGTTCGGTTGCTCACATTTGTACCTCGAAACAGGAACTGCGGAATAAACGAAGCCTAGCGAGGGACGAGGTGACGATGCGCGTTGGAAATGGATCCAAGGTCGATGTGATCGCCGTCGGCACCCTCCCTCTACATCTACCTTCGGGATTAGTTTTAAACCTCAATAATTGTTATTTGGTGCCTGCGTTGAGCATGAACATTATATCTGGATCTTGTTTAATGCAAGACGGTTATTCGTTTAAATCAGAGAATAATGGTTGTTTTATTTATATGAATAATATATTTTATGGTCATGCGCCTGAGATGAATGGTTTATTCTTGTTAAATCTCGATAGTAGTGATACACATGTTCATAACATTGATGCTAATCGAATTAAATTGAATGATAATTCTACTTATATGTGGCACTATCGTCTTGGTCATATTGGAGTGAAACGCATGAAGAAACTCCATTCCGATGGACTTCTTGAGTCACTTGACTTTGAGTCACTTGATAGATGCGAAGCATGTCTAATGGGAAAAATGACTAAGACTCCATTTTCTGGTACAATGGAGCAAGCTACAAAATTGTTGGAAATCATACATACCGATGTGTATGGACCAATGAGTGTAGCATCGCGCGGTGGTTATCGTTATGTTCTAACCTTCACGGATGATCTGAGTAGATATGGGTATATTTAATTTATGAAACATAAGTCCGAAACTTTCGAGAACTTTAAGGAATTCCAAAGTGAAGTAGAAAATCAACGTAACAAGAAGATTAAGTTTCACACGTTCGATCACGGAGGCGAATATCTGAGTTATGAGTTTGGCATGCATTTAAAGAAATGCGGAATACTTTCACAGTTGACACCGCCAGGAACACCACAACGCAATGGTGTGTCCGAACGTCGTAATCGAACTCTCTTGGATATGGTTAGATCTATGATGTCTCTTACCGATTTGCCGTTATCGTTTTGGGGTTATGCATTAGAGACAGACGCATTCACTTTAAATAGGGCACCATCTAAATCCGTTGAAACGACACCGTATGAATTATGGTTTGGAAAGAAACCTAAGCTGTCGTTCCTTAAAGTTTGGGGTTGCGAAGCTTATGTAAAGAAGTTACAACCAGATAAGCTAGAACCCAAAGCGGAGAAATGCGTCTTCATAGGATGCCCTAAAGAAACAATTGGGTACACTTTCTATCACAGATCCGAAGACAAAATCTTTTTTGCCAAGAACGGATTCTTTCTTGAGAAGGAGTTTCTCACTAAAGAAGTGACTGGAAGGAAAGTAGAACTCGACGAGGTTAATGAACCTTCTCTCGTAGATCAGAGTAGCGCAGTGCCGGAAGATGTTCCTGTGCAGCCTGCACCGATAGGAGAGGAAGCAAATGATGGTGATCATGAAACTTTGAACGAGGAAGCTACTGAACCTCGCAGATCGACGAGAGAATGTACCACTCCTGATTGGTATGATCCATGTCTCAATGTCATGATTGTGGACAGCAATGATGAAGACCTGATACGTCTCAAACGTATCTATAATTTCTTATGTTCCATGCTACTTTTATGATGATACTCACATGTTTTATACACATTATATGTCATTATTATGCATTTTCCGGAACTAACCTATTGACGAGATGCCGAAGTGCCAGTTTCTGTTTTCTGCAGTTTTTTGTTTCAGAAATCCTAGTAAGGAAATATTCCCGGAATCGGACGAAATCAACGCCCAGCATCTTAGAATTCCACGAAGCTTCCAGAACACCCGAGAGCCACCAGAGGAGAGCCACAGGCCCACCAGATGATAGGGCGGCGCGGCCAGGGCCTGGGCCACGCCCCCTATTGTGTGGTCGCCCCGTCAGCCTTCCGACTCCGCCTCTTCGCCTATTTAAAGGTCCCTGACCTAAAACCTCGATACGGAAAAGCCACGGTACAAGAAACCTTCCAGAGCCGCCGCCATCGCGAAGCCAAGATCTGGGGGACATGAGTCTCTGTTCCGGCCAAGGTTTAAAATAGCGTGCTAAATGAAATAGCGTCGGCCTCCTTCAAACGCTATGGACGCTATATCGTGCTAATTTCGTGCTATATTTCAAATAGCGTTTTGAAAAAAATATCAAATATAGTCTAAAAAAAAAGGATTTCGCTAAAAAGGTTGGATATTAGTCCAAAAATGACTGAATCATACATAGATAACCACATACAACAAATAGATCTCCAATTTTTCAGAAGGCTAACATTAGTATTCTACAAGGCAACAACATAATATAAATTATTTATTAAGAATCATCACCATTAGCGATATTAGGTTCTAATCTAGAAAAGTAACCAACATATTGTAGTTCATCACCACGAAAAAGTGAAACCAACTTAGATTGAAAAAATAGCGTGCTAACGCTTATGAAGTTTTAGCACGATATATCATGCTATTTCACAAATACCGCTATAGCGAGCAAAATTACTAAAATTTAGCGTAGACCCTCCAAATATGCTATTGCGTGGTATTAGCGGAGAAATAGCGCGCTATTTTAAACCTTGGTTCCGGCACGCCGCCGGGACGGGGAAGTGCCCCCGGAAGGCTTCTCCATCAACACCACCGCCATCTCCATCAACGCTGCTGTCTCCCATGAGGAGGGAGTAGTTCTCCATCGAGGCTAAGGGCTGTACCGGTAGCCATGTGGTTAATCTCTCTCCTATGTACTTCAATACAACGATCTCATGAGCTGCCTTACATGATTGAGATTCATATGAGTTTTGTATCACTATTAGTCTATGTGCTACTCTTGTGATGTTATTAAAGTAGTCTATTCCTCCTTCACGGTGTAATGGTGACAGTGTGTGCATCGTGTAGTACTTGGCATAGGCTATGATCATAATCTCTTGTAGGTTATGGAGTTAATTATTACCATGATAGTATTGATGTGATTTATTCCCCCTTCGTAGTGTGATGGTGACAGTGTGCATGCTACGTTAGTACTCGGTTTAAATTCCAAAGATCTATTATGCTCTAAAGGTTACTTAAATATGAATGTTGAATGTTGTGGAGCTTGTTAACTCCGGCATTGAGGTGCTCTCGTGGCCCTACACAACGAATGGTGTTCATTATCAAACAAGAGTATATGTAGCACAAAGGAAGAGAACTTATTTATTTATGTGATCAATGTTGAGAGTGTCCACTAGTGAAAGTATGATCCCTAGGCCTTGTTTCCAAATACGCAATCATCGCTTGTTTACTCGTTTTACTGCATCTTTACTTCCCTGCAATATTACTACCATCAGCTGCACGCCGACAAGCACTTTTCCGGCGCCGTTACTACTGCTCATATTCATTCATACCACTTGTATTTCACTATCTCTTCGTCGAACTAGTGCACCTATACATCCGACAAGTGTATTAGGTGTGTTGGGGACACAAGAGACTTCTTGTATTGTGATCGCAGGGTTGCTTGAGAGGGATATCTTTGACCTCTTCCTCCCCGAGTTCGATAAACCTTGGGTGATCCACTTAAGGGAAACTTGCTGCTGTTCTACAAACCTCTCGCTCTTGGAGGCCCAACACTGTCTACAAGAATAGAAGCACCCGTAGACATCAAGCACTTTTCTGGCGCCGTTGCCAGGGAGGAAAGGTAAAAGGCACTCATACTCCGGTCCCAGGTAACTAAGTACTTTTCTGTTGCCGTTGTGTGTGTGCTCGAAGCTATTTCCTTTAGATCCTGCAATTGCATCTTTTTGTTTCTTGCTAAACACTAGTAAGGCATAATGGAAAACATATGTGAGCTTTTTGTACTATTTCCTGAGTCAAGACATGAATGGTTTAATGCGAAAATTAAAAAACCTATGGAACCTTATTTGCATGCTAGTAGCTATGATATTAGTATGAACGCTTTGAACACCATTGTTGCTAATGATATAGAAAATTCTAAGCTTGGGGAGGTCGGTTTTGATGAAAATGATCTCTTTAGCCCTCCGGGTATTGAGGAGAAAGTTTATGTTGATTATGATATGCCTCCCATATATGATGATTATAATGATAGTAGTCTTTTGGTGCCGCCTACTATGGAGAGTAAATTTTATTGTGATTATACTATGCCTCCTACACTTGATGAGAATAATAATGATAGTTACTTTGTTAAATTTGCTCCCACTACAACTAATAAAACTGATTATGCTTATGTTGGGAGTAGTAATAATTTTATGCATGAGACTCATGATAAGAATGTTTCATTTGATAGTTATATTGTTGAGTTTGCTCATGATGCTACTGAAAGTTATTATGAGAGAGGAAAATATGGTTGTAGAAATTTTCATGTTACTAAAACACCTCTCTATATGCTGAAATTTTTGAAGTTACGCTTGTTTTATCTTTCTATGCTTGTTGCATCATGCTTCATGAATTTGTTTATTTACAAGATTCATATGCACAGGAAGCATGTTAGGCTTAAATTTGTTTTGAATTTGCCTCTTGATGCTCTCTTTTGCTTCAACTCTTATTTCTTGCGAGCGCATCATTAAAACTGCTGAGTCCATCTTAATGGCTATAAAGAAAGCACTTCTTGGGAGATAACCCATGTGTTTGTTTTACTACAGTACTTTTGTTTTATATTTGTGTCTTGGAAGTTGTTACTACTGTAGCAACCTCTCCTTATCTTTATTCTATTGCATTGTTGTGCCAAGTAAAGTCTTTGATAGTAAAGTCAATACTAGATTTGGATTACTGCGCAGAAACAGATTTCTTGCTGTCACGAATTTGGGTATGATTCTCTGTAGGTAACTCAGAAAAATCTGCCAATTTACGTGCGTGATCCTCAGATATGTACGCAACTTTCATTCAATTTGGGAATTTTCATCTGAGCAAGTCTGGTGCCTCTTTAAAATTCATCTTTACGGACTGTTCGGTTTTGACAGATTCTGCCTTTTATTTCGCATTGCCTCTTTTGCTGTGTTGGATGGATTTCTTTGTTCCATTAACTTCCAGTAGCTTTGAGCAATGTCCAGAAGTGTTAATAATGATTGTGTCACCTCTGAACATTTGAATTTTTGATTATGCACTAACCCTCTAATGAGTTTGTTTTGAGTTTGGTGTGGAGGAAGTTTTCAAGGGTCAAGAGAGGAGGATGATACAATATGATCAAGAAGAGTGAAAAGTCTAAGCTTGGGGATGCCCCGTGGTTCATACCTGCATATTTCAAGAAGACTCAAGCATCTAAGCTTGGGGATGCCCAAGGCATCCCCTTCTTCATCGACAAATTATCAGGTTTCTTCTCTTGAAACTATATTTTTATTCGGTCAAATCTTATGTACTTTACTTGGAGCGTCTGTGTATTTTTATTTTCGTTTTTTCATTTTCATTCTCTGAATAAATTCATACTTGTGTGGGAGAGAGACACGCTCCGCTGGTTCATATGAACACATGTGTTCTTAGCTTTACTTTTAATTTTCATGGCGAAGGTTGAAACTGCTTCGTTAATTGTTATATGGTTGGAAACAGAAAATGCTGCATGTGATAATTGGTATAATGTCTTGAATAATGTGATACTTGGCAATTGTTGTGCTCATATAGATCATGTTTAAGCTCTTGCATCATGTACCTTGTACCCATTAATGAATAACTACATAGAGCTTGTTAAAATTTGGTTTGCATGATTGATCTCTAGAGTCTAGATATTTTCTAGTTAAGATGTTTGAACAACAAGGAGACAATGTAAAGTCTTATAATAGTTACAATATGTTCATATGTGAGCTTTGCTGCACCTTTTATACTTGAGTTTGCTTCAAACAACCTTGCTAGCCTAGCCTTGTATTGAGAGGAATTCTTCTCATGCATCCAAATCCTTGAGCCAATAACTATGCCATTTGTGTCCACCATACCTACCTACCACATGGTATTTCTCCGCCATTCCAAAGTAAATTACTTGAGTGCTACCTTTAAAATTCTATTCCTTTGTCTTTGCAATATATAGCTCATGGGACAAATAGCCTTAAAAACTATTGTGGTGAAGAATATGTACTTATGTGTCTTATTTCTTAATAAGTTGCTTGTTGAGAGGTAACCATGTTTTCTGGGGACGCCACCAACTATTACACCTTTGCTGAATATCATGTGAGTTGTTATGCATGTTCGTCTTGTCTGAAGTAAGGGCGATTTTCATGATCAAATGGTTTGAGTATGCATATTGTTAGAGAAGAACATTGGGCCGCTAACTAAAGCCATGATTCATGGTGGAAGTTTAAGTTTGGACAATTAATCCTCAATCTCTTATGAGAATTTTATCTGTTGTTGAATGCTTATGCATTAAAGAGGAGTCCATTATCTGTTGTCTATGTTGTCCCGGTATGGATGTCTAAGTTGAGAATAATAAAAAGCGAGAAATCTAATGCGAGCTTTCTCCTTAGACCTTTGTACAGGCAGCATAGAGGTACCCCTTTGTGACACTTGGTTGAAACATGTGCTATGCAATGATAATCCATGTTAATCCAAGCTAATTAGGACAAGGTGCGAGCACTATTGGTATACTATGCATGAGGCTTGCAACTTATAGGATATCTTATACATAACACATATGCTTTATTACTACCGTTGACAAAATTGTTTCTTGTTTTCAAAATGAAAAGCTCTAGCACAAATATAGTAATCAATGCTTCCCTCTGCGAAGGGCCTATCTTTTACTTTATTGTTGAGTCAGTTTGCCTATTCCTTCTATCCCAGAAGCAAACACTTGTGTCAACTGTGTGCATTGATTCTTACATGTTTACTTATTGCACTTGTTATATTGCTTTGTGTTGACAATTATCCATGAGATATATATGTTGAAGTTGAAAGCAACCGCTGAAACTTATATCTTCCTTTCTGTTGCTTCAATGCCTTTACTTTGAATTTATTGCTTTATGAGTAACTCTTATGCAAGTCTTATTGATGCTTGTCTTGAAAGTATTATTCATGAAAAGTCTTTGCTATATGATTCTTCGAATCGCTGCATTCATCTCATATGCTTTACAATAGTATGATCAAGATTATGATAACATGTCACTTCAGAAATTATCTTTGTTATCGTTTACCTACTCGAGGGCGAGTAGGAACTAAGCTTGGGGATGGTTGATACGTCTCAAACGTATCTATAATTTCTTATGTTCCATGCTACTTTTATGATGATACTCACATGTTTTATACACATTTTATGTCATTATTATGCATTTTCCGGAACTAACCTATTGACGAGATGCCGAAGTGCCGCTTGCTTTGTTTTCGCTGTTTTTGGTTTCAGAAATCCTAGTAAGGAAATATTCTCGGAATCGGACGAAATCAACGCCCAGCATCTTAGAATTCCACGGAGCTTCCAGAACACCCGAGAGCCGCCAGAGGAGAGCCACAGGCCCACCAGATGATAGGGCGGCGCGGCCAGGGCCTGGGCCGCGCCCCCCTATTGTGTGGTCGCCCCGTCAGCCTTCCGACTCCGCCTCTTCGCCTATTTAAAGGTCCCTGACCTAAAACCTTGATACGGAAAAGTCACGGTACGAGAAACCTTCCAGAGCCGCCGCCATCGCGAAGCCAAGATCTGGGGGACAGGAGTCTCTGTTTCGGCACGCCGCCGGGACGGGGAAGTGCCCCCGGAAGGCTTCTCCATCAACACCACCGCCATCTCCATCAACGTTGTTGTCTCCCATGAGGAGGGAGTAGTTCTCCATCGAGGCTAAGGGCTGTACCGGTAGCTATGTGGTTAATCTCTCTCCTATGTACTTCAATACAATGATCTCATGAGCTGCCTTACATGATTGAGATTCATATGAGTTTTGTATCACTATTAGTCTATGTGCTACTCTTGTGATGTTATTAAAGTAGTCTATTCCTCCTTCACGGTGTAATGGTGACAGTGTGTGCATCGTGTAGTACTTGGCGTAGGCTATGATCATTATCTCTTGTAGGTTATGGAGTTAATTATTACCATGATAGTATTGATGTGATTTATTCCCCCTTCGTAGTGTGATGGTGACAGTGTGCATGCTATGTTAGTACTCGGTTTAAATTGCAAAGATCTATTATGCTCTAAAGGTTACTTAAATATGAATGTCGAATGTTGTGGAGCTTGTTAACTCCGGCATTGAGGTGCTCTCGTAGCCCTACACAACGGATGGTGTTCATTATCAAACAAGAGTATTTGTAGCACAAAGGAAGAGAACTTATTTATTTATGTGATCAATGTTGAGAGTGTCCACTAGTGAAAGTATGATTCCTAGGCCTTGTTTCCAAATACTGCAATCGTCGCTTGTTTACTGTTTTACTGCATCTTTACTTCCTGTAATATTACTACCATCAGCTGCACGCCAGCAAGCACTTTTCTCAGCGCTAGTTACTACTGCTCATATTCATTCATACCACTTGTATTTCACTATCTCTTCGCCGAACTAGTGCACCTATACATCTGACAAGTGTATTAGGTGTGTTGGGGACACAAGAGACTTCTTGTATTGTGATCGCAGGGTTGCTTGAGAGGGATATCTTTGACCTCTTCCTCCCTGAGTTCGATAAACCTTGGGTGATCCACTTAAGGGAAACTTGCTGCTGTTCTACAAACCTCTGCTCTTGGAGGCCCAACACTGTCTACAAGAATAGAAGCACCCGTAGACATCAAGACCCTGCGACGTATGAAGAAGCAATGATGAGCCCAGATTCCAACAAATGGCAAGAAGCCATGAAATCCGAAATGGGATCCATGTATGATAACGAAGTATGGACTTTGGTAGACTTACCTGATAGCCGCAAGGCTGTCGAGAATAAATGGATCTTCAAAAGAAAAACATATGCTGATGGTAATATTACTGTCTATAAAGCTCGACTTGTCGCAAAGGGTTTCCGACAAATTCAAGGAGTTGACTACGATGAGACTTTCTCACCTGTAGCGAAGCTAAAGTCTGTGAGGATTTTGTTAGCAATAGCTGCATTTTTCGATTATGAGATTTGGCAGATGGATGTCAAAACGGCATTCCTTAATGGTGACATTGAGGAAGAGTTGTATATGGTACAACCCAAAGTTTTTGTCGATCCTAAAAATGCTGACAAGGTATGCAAACTTCAGCGCTCCATTTATGGACTGAAGCAAGCATCCCGGAGTTGGAACCGACGCTTTGATAAGGTGATCAAAGACTTCGGGTTTATACAGACTCATGGTGAGGCATGTATTTACAAGAAAGCGAGTGGGAGCTGTGTAGCATTCCTGATATTATATGTAGATGACATATTATTGATTGGGAATGATATAGAACTATTAAGCAGTATTAAAGGTTAGTTGAATAAGTGTTTTTCAATGAAAGACCTTGGTGAAGCAGCGTACATTTTAGGCATCAAGATTTATAGAGATAGATCAAGATGCCTAATAGGGCTTTCACAGAGTACATACCTGGACAAGATTCTAAAGAAGTTTAGAATTGATGAAAGCAAGAAAGGGGTATTGCCTATGTTGCCAGGTAAGGTCTTGACTAAAACTCAAGGTCCGGCTACGGCAGAAGAAAGAGAGAGGATGAACAAGATCCCCTATGCCTCGGCAGTAGGCTCTATCATGTATGCCATGCTGTGTACTAGACCGGATATCGCACATGCTGTTAGTTTGACCAGCAGATATCAGAGTGATCCAGGAATGGAACACTCGGACAGCGGTCAAGAATATCCTGAAGTACTTGAAAAGGACTAAGGATATGTTTCTTTGTTATGGCGGTGACCAAGAGCTCGTTGTAACCAGTTACACCGATGCAAGTTGGAACACTGATCCTGATGACTCTAAGTCTCAGTTTGGGTACGTGTTTATATTGAATGGTGATGCAGTAAGATGGATGAGTTCCAAGCAGTGCACGGTGGCGAAGTCTTCAACTTAATCTGAATACATAGCGGCTTCGGAGGCTTCATCGGAAGCGGTATGGATGAAGAGGTTCATTATTGAGCTTGGTGTGGTTCCTAGTGCATTGGACCCATTAGTCAGCTATTGTGACAACATGGGTGCCATCGCCAATGCACAAGAACCAATGTCACACAAGAAGCTGAAGCATATCAAGCTGCGTTTTCACTCGATTCGCGAGTACATCGAAGATGGTGAAGCAAAGATTTGCAAAGTACACACAGATCTAAATGTGGCAGATCCATTGACTAAAGCTCCCCCCAGGGCAAAGCATGACCAACACCAGAATGCCATGGATGTTAGGTACCTTACAATGTAATCTAGATTATTGACTCTAGTGCAAGTAGGAGACTGTTGGAGATATGCCCAAGAGGCAATAATAAAGTGGTTATTATAATATCTTTGTGTTTATGATAAATGTTTGCATACCATGCTATAATTGTATTAACCGAAACATTGATACATGTGTGTTATGTAAACAACAAGAATTCCCTAGTAAGCCTTTTGTATAACTAGCTTGCTGACTAATAGATGATCATGGTTTCATGATCATGAACATTGGATGTTATTAATAACAAGGTTATGTAATTGGATGAATGATATAATGGACACACACCCAAATAAGCGTAGCATGAGATCAAGTCATTAAGTTCAACTTGCTATAAGCTTTCGATACATAGTTACCTAGTCCTTCGACCATGAGATCATGTAAATCACTTACACCGGAAGGATGCTTTGATTACATCAAACGCCATTGCGTAAATGGGTGGTTATAAAGATGGGATTAAGTATTTGGAAAGTGTGAGTTGAGGCATATGGATCAATAGTGGGATTTGTCCATCCCGATGACGGATAGATATACTTTGGGCCCTCTCGATGGAATGTCGTCTAATTAGCTTGCAAGGATGTGACTGGGTCACAAGAGATGACATACCACGGTATGAGTAAAGAGTACTTGTCGGTAACGAGGTTGAACTAGGTATGGAGATATCGATGATCGAACCTCGGACAAGTAAAGTATCGCGTGACAAAGGGAATCGGTATCGTATGTAAATGGTTCAATCGATCACTGATTTATTGCTGAATGTGTGGGAGCCATTATGGATCTCCAGATCCCGCTATTGGTTATTGGGCGGAGAGGAGTCTCGACCATGTCTGCATAGTTCACGAACCGTAGGGTGACGCGCTTAAGGTTCGATGTCGCATAAGTAGATTCGGAATATGAGATGGAGACGAAGTTTGTTCGGAGTCTCGAATGGGATCCAGGACATCACGAGGAGGTCCGGAGAATAATATTCATATATGGGAAGTCACTTTCCGGGGTTCAGGAAAGTTCTGGTGTTTTGATCGGAGCTTCTAGAGGGTCACCAGTGGGTCCACCACCCCGGGAGGGGCCACATAGGCGCCACATGGCATGGTGGGTCCTGCCCACTATGACATGTAGGCCCAGGCCGGCCCACCCCTAGAGATAAGATCTATCTCTAATTTAAATGGTTTAAATCTAGAGATAAGACATATCTCCTAATTTAAAGGGTTTAAATGAAGAGATAAGGGGATAGGCTTGGGGGAAGATATCCTCCCCCCATGCGCCGGCCAAGGGAGAGGTGGGGCCAAGGGGGGAACCCCAGGCCGACCCCTCCACCTATATAAAGAGGGGACGGGGTGGCCGGCCAAACCACCCCTAACATCAAACCCTGGCCGCCCCCTCTCTCCTCCATACAACTGCTCCGGCTTAGGCGAAGCCCTGCAGTTTTACTCCTCCAACACCACCACCACGTCGTCGTGCTGCTGGGATTCCGTGGAGATCTACCACACCTCCGCTGCTCGCTGGAACGGGGAGAGGACGGGATTCATCGACACCGTACGCACGGCCAAGTATGGAAGTGCTGCCGGATTGCAGCACAGACGATCGACTACATCAACAACAAGATCTAATCTCGTAGGCTTTGGAATCTTCGAGGGTTAGTCTCATGATCTTCTCGTTGCTTCGATCTTGGTAGATTAGATCTTGCTTCTTCCTAGATTGGATCTTGGTTTTTGTTCATGTTCACGGTAGAATTTTTTGTTTTCCATGCAACGAACCCATCAAAAATAATGCATGCCAGTAATGAAGTTGGGATGGCATTAGTCACCGTACATCCATTGTCGATTCATCTGCATTATATAAGTATATCAAAAATCATTAATTACACAACATCATGGACATATGAGTGACCAAATTAATTAATATTCAAGTTCATCACATAAAACTAAGTTTTTTTATTAAAAAAGAAGAGGCTCACCGAGGTGGTGCCGGCTAGGGGTCGACGCTGGTGATCGACGGCGGTGAGGACGGGGACGATACTAAAACCAACAAATCATACTTTAATTTGAGCTCAAATTTCATATAAAAATAATGAAATCCCTTCATTGAATACCTTGCTAGTACTAAAAAAATAATACGAGTTAAACTAGCAAAGAAATTAGCTAAATTAGGAATGCCGGAAGAAAGGATGATATTGCTAACCCTTGGATAGATGGGTGCCGTCAATCTTTATAAATTGTGGAGCAAAATGAAGATTTGTTGGAGTGTGAGAGGTGCAAAATATTTGAAAGTAGGAGAGAAGGAAAAAATGAGATGCAGGGATCGGGCTGAAGAAATAGGGCAGGGACCCTTTAGTACCGGTTCTTCAGATGAACCGGTACTAAAGGTGTAGCTCTGACCCCACCTCTGCCTCAAAATTGGAACTATAAAAGAGACGAATTTTTCAGACCTGGTACACTGGTACCCACTTTTAAACACCTAGCAAAAATCGTATTTATAAGTTTCAAAAAAATCATGGAAACAACCTGGATGTAGAGACTGGATACAAGTATCCACATGTATTTTTTGAAAAACTTAAATATGGTACAAAAATCATAAAAGATTTTGGCTTCATACCAAGTTCCAAATCTTGAAACTTAAACACGACGATTTGTGATCTTGTGATTTTTGTAATGGTAGTAATTATTTATAACTTGCTAAGAAAATGTGCAACTGTAAGGTTTGATTAGTAAACCTTACTAGATCAAATCGTCAAATCATCAAATGGTAGTAATTAGTTATTCAAACCGTGATTAGTAAACTTGGATAAACCTGATGGGGAGGGGGAAGGGATGCACTCAAGGTTTGATGATTTGATCCAAAAGCTCCATTGGATTGGATCACGCTCTAACTTGATGATCTCTCGTTTGATGATACAGAATCACAAATTCTCAAACTACTAGATCCATTACATGTTTGATACTCTACTGCAAACCTTTCAGCCATGTCAGCGGCCGTACGCGCGTGTCTGGAGCCCGAACCCGAAGGGGAACAAGGGATCGTACCGCGCATCGCCGACGTTCATCGGCAGCTGCTCGACCGATCAGAACCACGTGCGCGCCAGCTTCCCGGTGAAGCCGAAGTCGCCGAACAGCACGTCGCTCACGCCCTGCCCCTCCGTCCCCGGCAGCCACGCCGCCACCAGCGCGTCGATCGCGCCCATGTACGGCTCCACCACCAGAGGCCTGCCGGAGACCAGCACCACGCACTGGTGGAAAAAGGGGCTTTGATCGCGGTTGGCAACTGCCATTAGTCGCGGTGGCGCAACCGCGACCAAAGTAGCGCGACTAAAGGCCACCCCCTTTAGTCGCGGTTCCTTACGAACCGCGACTAAAGGCCCGTCCACGTGGGCCGCAGGCGAGCGCCAGGGCGGAGGCCCTTTAGTCGCGGTTCTTCTGGCCAACCGCGACTAAAGGCCTCCGCAGGGTTTAGGGTTTAGCCCCCTCCCCCTAAATCTGGTTTCTTTTTAATTTGTATTATTTTATTTCTTTTGGGTTTTAATTTTGAAGGAGTTTCACATATTCTACGGTATTGTATACATACATGCATATGAATGTACAATTTCAAACAAATTTGAAATTAGAACCAAAAAGAATTCAAGAGGAATATACAATATATATTCAATATCGGATGACCATATACAATATATATTCAATATCGGATGACCATATACAATTTTGAACAAGTTAGTTACAAATTCTGGTGCATATAAAGTTCTACGTCATCGTAATAGTGTTCTCCTCTAGGATCGATGACTTCCCTCGCCAACCATCCAGCTAGTTCCTCTTGAAGTGGTCGGAAGCGAGCTTCTAGACTAAGCGTCTTCCGGAGGTTATTCCTCAGGATGTTGTTCTCACACTTCTGGTCCCGCTCATTGCAGTATCTCCGGATCCTCTCACAAACATAGTATCCACATAGATTGGTCCCCGGTGGCTGAGTATCCCCAGTCGTCCGCACTGCCATTTTAAAATTTAGCTCTTTTTTGAATTCACCGACCTTGGTATCTACGAACCGTCTCCAAACCCTACGAGGCAAAGAAAATTAAATAAACAAGAGAGTTATTAATTAGTTACTTGATATTAGGAAATGATGAACGAAATAGGCCGATCGATATAGAGCGCAAATGAATGAAAATAATTACTTTTGCATCATTTTTCTCATGTCGCCCCAAAGCGCCGGATCCATATTCAGAGAGTCGTGGACGAGAACTGAGGAGGTCTGAACTTTAATTACCATAAGAATCCAGTGGAACCCGCGGACACGATACATGCACAGTCATGCATAACTCATCGATTAGCCACATACCATGCATGGAGTAAACAAAAGAGAATGTGCTCAAGACAGAAACACTCACCCAAAATGGTAAGGAAATAGAATATCACTTTTCTGTTGCTGTTTTCTAATAAACCGCCACAGTTCTTCCTCCACGTCGGCGGGGTGGTGTTCTAACACATATGAATTAACGATGTGTGGGTCAATGAACCCAACATCATGGATGTTCCTTATTCGCATTTCCCGCTTCTTCATTCTGCATAATAGCGTACACAACAAGATAGTTAGGACAATATATATATATATATATATATATATATATATATATATATATATATATATATATATGTGCAGGCAATGAACGAGATGGGGTAGAAATTAATAAATCACTTACGTAACGTAGCAACTGATGATAGATTTGTCGAGGTCGCGCAGATTGAACAGCTGGAACAATTCACTCAGAGGAATTTGTACGCAGTAACGTTTGATGTGATGCTCATATCTAACTTCCGCATAGATATAGTCTTTGGCGTCTTTATGTTTTATGTAACCCTTGTACCAATTTACCAGACCTTTCATTTGTCGAGGTAGATCCTCTTCCTGCGCAGGCTCGATGAGAGGGCCATTCTTCACATATGTAAATACTACGGCCTTCATTGGCGCCTCATCAAGGCCTAACAGTGCACGAAGAGTGATACCTAAGTCGGCCGCTTGTTCTCTGGCACTTTCTACAGTCAATCCATGTGCTGCCGCAACTGCTATGATATCGGGGCATCCGGACCGGCGGCTTGCACTATGAGCGGGGCGATCGATTGTTTACTTTGTTCCCCGAGCTGGGCAACTTCTTTCCCCCTTTCTAATTTTGTCTCGGCCTCGTCCTCCAAGGCTTTCTTCTCCGCAGACTCTTGGTTCCTCTTGAACGCGAGTGCTTGCCTACGAAGTTCACGTAAATAGTCGTCAGTGCAGATTCTTCGCGGCTTGGGACGGTGTGTTCAAAAATGACTTAGCCCACTCGCTTTCCTTGTCGAATATACCGGCTTGGGCTCGCCCTCTATTTTCTTCTTGACGCTCGCCTTCCATTTCTCTAAATCAGCAGCCGCGCCCGCCTCGACTTCCTCGGCACTACTTTCCCAAGGCCTCGTGGGGAGAGGCTTCAGTGATACCTCCGGTACCTTTGTTTTCTTAGGTACGTAAGGGTCCGGGTTAATAACCCAGGACTGCTTCGCTTCTTCGCCGGAGGTGGATTGGGGGCGGTACCGGTGTCCGATCACCCGCCGGACGAGGATCGGGGGCGGCGTCGGCGACGTGAATGAGGTGTATTAGGTGAAGCACCACCGCCACCGTCACCGCCACCGCCACCGTCACCGCCACCGCCACCGCCACCGTCACCGCCACCGCCACCACCACCACCGTACGGGGTGGACTTGTTGGCGCCTCGCCTCGGAAACTTGATAAATTTCTTCTGCCATAGAATGAACTCGGCGCTTGACATCTCCAAGTCTTTTCACCCCTTCAGTGTGTAGCAATGTCAATGTCCAGTGTCCTCAAACCCTTGGACTATCTCCTCCACCGTGACACGAGCATAGCCATCTTGAATGGGGTTGTTGTGCCTGGAGTGCTCCAGGTGGTAAAGCACTGCCGATGGCTACCTTCATGGACATGTTCCCGATAGGATAATACAGATGACATGCTTTCATCTCCTTTATATCGTCCACGGGGTAGCGAGGAGGCTCCGGTGCAGTACTTTCGACCACCAGCAGAGGCTCCGGTGCAGTAATTTCGATCGTCGGTGCACCAGCCGGTGAGGCCTCCGTGGAAGCCACGCTGCTTCTTCTCCGCTGCTGGCTTCCGAGATCCATTGGATGATCTTCATGCTGCGCCCGAGCTGCATCTCTTTCGGCTACTAGTACACTCACGGTTTTCTTCATCACATCCATTTCCGTTACCAACTTCGCCACAACATCCGCATCCCGATCCATCTTTCTCTTACGGCTTCAGTAACCGTACGGGTCATCTTTCCGGGGAACCCTAGTTTCCACGGAATGTCCCCGGGCATGCCTCGTACACGTCCTCCGTGTTCAGGATTCCCGAGGGCTTTTGTCGTGGCGTCGTTCTCTCTGTTGAACTTGATCCTCCCCTCTTGAGCATCCCTCATTGCCTCAATAAGGTTTTTGGTGGGTGTAATTATTTTGCCCTGGTAAACACACTCCCCTGTCTCCCGGGTTCGGCGATCCCCCATGCCCGTACCACCAGCTTTTGGCCCTTGGGTCCCATCCCTCCGTACACGGACGGATTCCTCGCGTCCTCAGCTCGTTCTCCATCTTCTCCCACCTAGGCTGCCAAAAGCGATACCCTCCTGGCCCCATTTTATGATTGTACTCCTTCTTGGCCGCATTTTCCTTATTTTTTTCGATAGTTCAAGGAACTGCTCCGATTTCTTTTGCTTCACAAATTCTGGCCAATCATGTTGCGAGTTTCTCATATTGTCCTTTGAAATCCGGAGTCTTGCCCTGGTTGACAAAGTCATGGGCTAGATTTTGCTTGTATTTCCGGAATGCGTTGGCCATCCTAGAAAGAGCGAATCTGTTTGACTAGCTTGCGCCTCTTCTTGTTTTCCGCAATCTTGTTACCCTCCTCATCGTATTTGCGGCATTCCGGAGGTAGAACGAAATGTTCCATAAGCTTGTTGAAGCAATCTTTTTTTCTCTCTTATCGACAAAAGTGAAACCAACACGTGCCTTCTTTGGCTCATTCCACTCCTGGCGGGTGATCGAGACGTTGTCTCTAATAACGGCTCCGCATTGGCCGACAAACTTGGTGGCGTTCTTGCTGGGCTCCAGCCGTCTGCCGGCTGCTTCGTCGACAACATCGATGGTGCATGTTTCTCCTACTTTCATCGTCTTGGTTGCGCCACGCTTTGACGACGTACTCGATTTTTTCGACGATCCGGCCGAGGGCTAAAATAAGAAAGAGAGTCGCGCGCGTTAGTACACACACATTTATTCAAATCAGTTAGTTGTATCACCATACGCTCAATATGTATATATATATACCTCGGCGCCGGAGGTGGTTGCTACTTCCAATTGAAGATCGTCGTTTATCGACGTTTCTTCGGCATCATCTTGCTGACGGCGCCCTTCATCTTCACCCTCAAGGTTCAGATAAGAAGAGATATCATCTTCTTCTTCTCCGGTCGGCACAAATGGAATATCGCCATTTATGATGCCGAACATATGGTCTTCAGCGTCCGGATCATAGTTGTCCAGAATCGGGTCAGCTCTATCGTCCGCCATATGTCAGTCCCGAAAACATGTAGTAAAAACAAATTAATTGTGTATATGCCAGCATTATCATATCTCTTCTACATATACAGAGAGAGGGCGACGAGGGAGGCGAGAGGGGGACGCGTGTTATATGCGGACGATCGACCTCGCAGTGACCGCGTGACCGAGAGACCGGTGGCGGTGGCGAACCGGTGGCGAAAGGGCGGTGGCGGTGCCGACGACACATAACCCTCGCCGCCCCCTCTCGATCCCAAAAAAAACACCGCGCGTACGGAGGGGGAGACGTGCGCTGCCGGCCCCCTCCGTATACGCGCGGTGGTAGCTAGTCACCGTGGCAGCGCGTTCCCATGCCGAGGTGGGCGCCGTCGGTGGGGAGAAGGACGACGTTACGGGGAATTTTTAAGTCAAAATTGTAGTTCTTTTGAGTCAATCTTTTTTAAGTCAAAATCTTTTTTAAGTCAAAATTTTTAGTTTATTTTGAGACAAAATCTTTTGGGGACGACGGTACGGTGCCGACACAATCTTTTTTAAGTCAAAATTTTAAGTCAATTTTTAGTTTATTTTGAGACAAAAATTTTAAGTCGATTTTTAGTTATTTTTTGTTTTAAAATTAACAAGAAAAAAAACAAAAAAAAAACGGCCCGCGGCCCCCGGCCTTCTCTCCCTCAGACTCTCTCTGACTCTCTCTCTCTGCGCGCAGGTCGTCGTCTCTCCCGGCGACGCGGCGGCGGCGCCCCTCTACGGACGGACTCGAGGGCGCGGCGGCGGCGGCGCCGCCCCTCTACGCGGCGGCGGCGCCCCTCTACGGACTCGAGGGCGGCGGCGGCGGCGGTTGTTTTACACGGCGGATCGAAGACGGGCGCGGCACGTACGGCGAGGGCGCGACGGGGGCGCGGCGACGCTACGGCGGCGAGGTACGGCGACGACGGCGCGCGGTACGGCGGCGAGGTACGGCGAGGACGGCGACGACGGCGCAGCTCTGCAGGGGCGACGAAGAACTGGCGCGCGGCGAAAACAAGAGGAAGAAGAAGAACTGGCGCGGCCGTTCGCGGCGCCAGTATATATAGGACCCCTCTTTAGTCGCGGTTGGGGTGGCAAACCGCGACTAAAGGTATGCTAGTCGCGGTTTGCCACCCCAACCGCGACTAAAGGGTATTTTCGCCGGGTTTTCGTTTCCCGCGGAGAAATACCCTTTAGTCGCGGTTGGCGAGGCCAACCGCGACTAAAGGTATTTTTTCAAATTACTTTTCTTTTTCAAATTACTTTTCTTTTTCAAACTGTTAAAAATAAAACTAATTCAATTCAAATTCTTAAAAATACAAATAATATATCAAAAAAATCAGAAAAATAAAACTAATTCAATTCAAATTCTTAAAAATACAAATAATATATCAAAAAAATCAGAAAAATAAAACTTATTCAATTCAAATTCTTAAAAATACAAATAATATATCAAAAAAATCAGAAAAATAAAACTAATTCAATTCAAATTCTTAAAAATACAAATAATATATCAAAAAAATCAGAAAAATAAAACTAATTCAATTCAAAATTTTAAAAATACAAATTATATATCAAAAAAATCAGAAAAATAAAACTAATTCATTTCTTCCCTGTCTTCCCGCCTCTTTCCGCCGACCCCCTCTTCCCTCCTTGTCTTCCCGCCATTTCTTCCCTGTCTTCCCGCCTCTTTCTTCCCGCCAATTGTTTCCCGCCAATTTCTTCCGGCCTCTTTCTTCCCGCCAATTTTTTCCCGCCAATTTCTTCCCGCCACTTTCTCCCCGCCTCTTTCTTCCCGCCTCCCGTCTTCCCGCTCCCATTTTTCCCGCCATTTGTCACTACATATAGGTAGCCCGGCTTGGCCAGCATCACATCTCTACAATCTCTCATCACTCTCTCATGGCTTCCACCGCACCCACTCTAACCTACCAGCAGGTGGAGGAGCTTTGCGCTCGAACTACCCTTGCCCTCCGGGCTACCGCGTCCCTGCCGGCCTGGAGCCTAGCGCCGGCGGCGTGCCGGTCCCTCCCGTCCCTCGTGGTACCGCGCGCCGGCGGCCATCACGAACCACTACTACCTCGACCTCACGCCGGAGCAGCGGATGAATCCCCGCCGGCATCCCGATAACCAGCATACTTGGGACGCCTTCTTCATCAATCGGCGTGAGAGGGCGCTCGCCGGTATGAGGAGGACGGTCCGCCTCCCGGAAACTTCCACGAGGCCGGCCGTCGGCTATGGTGGTACGGCCGGACTCTGCAGAGCGTCATGGACTACATCACGGCCGGCGATATCCCCCGCCTGCGCTACCCTCAGTTCGAGCCACGAGCGCCGCCCGACGACAGCGACGATAGCAGCGACGACGACGCCGGCAACTTAGAAGGCGACGACTACCAGTACAACGGCGGCGGCTATGAAGACTACGAGTATGCATATTATACGCCTAGGCAGGAGTATGACTAAATCACTCCAAATTTCATGTATGCAGGAGTATGACTTAGTCACTCCAAATTTCCTATATGCAGGAGTATGACTTAGTCACTCCAAATTTCATGTATGTAGGAGTATGACTTAGTCACTCCAAATTTCATGTATCATCAGTGCTCTCTCGAGTCAATTGAATCATTCGAAAATGGACACCAAACACATCACGGGTAATATAATTCACATGATTCATTCAACAAAGTTTGGTACAATAAATTATTACACATCATTTCTTCCCTTGTGTCCCCGCTTGCTTACGATTGTGCCGTATCCATGGAGCATCCTCATCATTTAACTTAATGCTTGGGTCGGTGTTCACTTTGAAGGGCGGAATTTCAGCAAACATATTATAATCTTCCGACATGTCCGTCTTGTCCTCCAATCCCACGATGTTTCTTTTCCCCGAAAGAACAATGTGGCGCTTTGGATCATCGCATGATGTACTGATCGTTTTCTTATCTTTCCGTTTCCTCGGTTTGCTACTCATGTCCTTCACATAGAAAACCTGAGCGACATCTTTCGCTAGGACGAATGGTTCGTCAAGATAACCAAGATTGTTGAAATCCACCATTGTCATTCCGTATTGCTGGTCCACCTTTACCCCACCTCCTGTTAGCTTGAACCATTTGCACCGGAACAAAGGGACCCTAAAGGAGGGTCCATAGTCAAGTTCCCATATCTCCTCTATGTAACCATAATATGTGACCTTTTGCCCATTCTCGGTTGCTGCATCAAAGCGGACACCACTGTTTTGGTTGGTGCTCTTTTTATCTTGGGCGATCGTGTAAAATGTATTCCCATTTATCTCGTACCCTTGGAAAGTCGTTATAGTCGAAGATGGTGTCTTGGCCAACATGTACAGACTGATCTACAACCTTATTGTCACTCATTAAATGTTTTCTCAACCAACCGCCGAAAGTCTCCATGTGGGCCTTCCTAATCCAGGATTCGGGCTTCCCGAGGTTGTCCGAGCGTAAAATATTCTTGTGTTTCTCAAAGTACGGAGCCACCAAGCTGGAATTGGTCGAACTCGTGTGGTGTGCTTCAGTCGAGAATGGCCGTCCATACATATCATTGATTTCCTTCCGATCGTGCCTTTTCCACTTAGTCTCCCCTCGTGCCGCGATTGAGGAAGACCAATCGGCTTAAGGTCGGGAACAAAGTCAACACAAAACTCAATTACCTCCTCATTTCCATAGCCCTTGGCGATGCTTCCTTCTGGCCTAGCACGGTTACGAACATATTTCTTTAATACTCCCATGAACCTCTCGAAGGGGAACATATTGTGTAGAAATACAGGACCGAGAATGGAAATCTCATCGACTAGGTGAACCAGGAGGTGCGTCATAATATTGAAGAAGGATGGCGGGAACACCAACTCGAAACCGACAAGACATTGGATCACATCGTTCGTAACCGTGGTAGAACTTCTGGATTGATTACCTTCCGAGAGATTGCATTGAGGAATGCACATAGCTTCACAATGGCTACTCGAACATTTTCCGGCAGGAGCCCCTCAAAGCAATCGGAAGCAATTGCGTCATAATCACGTGGCAGTCGTGAGACTTCAGGTTTTGGAACTTTTTCTCCGCCATGTTTATTATTCCCTTTATATTGGACGAGAATCCCGACGGGACCTTCATACTGCTCAGGCATTCAAAAAAGATGACCTTCTCTTCTTTGGTCAGAGCGTAGCTGGCACGACCTTGAAACCGTTCCGGATGCCGGTCATCAGGGTCTTTCAAACTTTGCCTGGTCCTGCCGTGCTTCCTTTGTATCATTTGACTTCCCATACACGCCCAAGAAGCTTAGGATGTTCACGCAAATATTCTTCGTAACGTGCATCACGTCGATTGCAGAGCGGACTTCTAGGACTTTCCAATATTCTAGCTCCCAGAATATAGATTTCTTCTTCCACATGGCTACGTGCCCGTCAGCTCCCTTCGGAACTGATTGTCCGCCAGGACCCTGTCCAAAGATGACTTTCAAACTCTTGACCATATCAAATACCTCAGCACCAGCAGTGTTCCGCGAGGCTTCGGCCGGTGATCTGCCTTGCCGTTGTAATGCTTGCCTTTCTTTCTTACTCGGATGACCTTTCGGAAGAAATCGACGATGCCCAAGGTACACGTTCTTCTTACAATTTGGCAAATGTACACTTTCAGTCTCATGTAAGCAGTGCGTGCATGCATTGTACCCCTTATTTGACAGTCCCGAAAGGTTACTAAGAGCAGGCCAATCGTTGATGGTTACGAAAAGCAACGCTCGTAGGTCAAATTCCTCTTCTTTGTGCTCATCCCACACACGGACACCAGGTCTGCCCCACAGCTGTAAAAGTTCATCAACTAATGGCCTTAGGTACACATCGATGTCGTTGCCGGGTTGCTTCGGACCTTGGATGAGCACTGGCATCATAATGAACTTCCGCTTCATGCACAACCAAGGAGGAAGGTTGTAGATGCATAGAGTCACGGGCCAGGTACTATGGCTGGAGCTCGCTCGCCAAAAGGATTCATGCCATCCGTACTTAGACCAAATCTTATGTTCCTTGCGTCAGCTGCAAAATCTTTGAACTCTCTGTCGATCTTTCTCCATTGCGTTCCATCTGCGGGGTGTCTCAACTCCCCGTCCGACTTACGGTCCTCTTTGTGCCATCGCAACAACTTGGCATGCTCTTTGTTCCTAAACAGACGTTTCAACCGTGGTATTATAGGAGCATACCACATCACCTTGGCGGGAACCCTCTTCCTGGGTTTCTGGCCCTCAACATCGTCACCAGGGTCATCGCCTCTGATCTTATAACGCAATGCGGTGCATACCGGGCATTCATTCAAATTCTCGTATTCACCGCGGTAGAGGATGCGATCGTTGATGCATGCATGTATCTTCGTAACCTCTAAACCTAGAGGGCAGACAACCTTCTTTGCTTCGTACGTAGTGGCGGGCAACTCGTTATTCTTTGGAAACATATTCTTCAACATTTTCAGCAAGTTTTCAAATGCCGAGTCAGCTACACCTGCCTGTGCCTTCCATCTCAGCAAATCCAAGTGTGCAGCCCAGCTTTTTCAGACCATCATCGCATCCGGGGTACAGCGCCTTCCCGTGATCCTCTAACATGCGATCCAAATTCTCCCTCTCTTTTTCAGTTTCGCAGCGTCTCCGTGCATCAGCAATGGTCCGACCAAGATCATCAACGGGATCCTCTTCTTCACCTTCCCCTTCACCTTCCCCTTCACCTTCAAGCATCCTCCATGAAAGTATCACCGAAATGAGAAAGATAGCTTTCATCGATGAAATCATCCCCTTCTTCATCTTCTTCCATTATAACCCCTCTTTCTCCATGCTTGGTCCAACAATTATAGCTTGGCATGAAACCGTGCCGAAGCAGGTGCATGTGAACATCTCTTGAGGAAGAGTAACCCTTCCGATTCTTACACTTAACACATGGACAGATAACAAAACCCCCCGCTTGTTCGCATTAGCCACTACGAGGAAATCTTTCAAACCCGTACTGAACTCGCCGGAGAGTCGGTTACCGTACATCCATTGCCGATTCATCTGCATTATTATAATATAAAATATATAATTAACCATCATGCATTTGTTAAACTAACTAGCTACAAACAATATAAATTAAACAATGAACTACACACACATGCATATTGTATCAATGACGACACATCAAAGGTTCAAGTTGCTAACCGCGATCGAGGAGGAAAAAATAAATGAGAAAGCTCAAATGTGGCTCCAACACTTCATATCATGTTTGTTTCATGCTCTTGGGGCATTTCATCAAACACCTTATGTGCATAAGAGGAACCAAAAGCAAACCTAACACTCACTTGTGAAGTTTGTGAAGAGAATGGCTCCAAATGGCTAAGTGTTGGCTGCTGGATGGGTATATATAGGGGAGGGGCTTTAGTCCCGGTTGGCCTGGCCAACCGCGACTAAAGGCCTTCGAGCACTTTTAGTCGCGGTTGGCCTGGCCAACCGCAACTAAAGCCCCCCACGTGCACCAGCTGGCCACCGTGCGCCCTGGGCCCAGGCCTTTGGTCGCGGTTCGCCACACGAACCGCGACTAAAGACCCCATTAGTCGCGGTTCCTTTACCTTCGCGACTTATGGGGCTTCCCGGAAGCCTGTTTTTCTACCAGTGACGGCGCACCGGACGCTGCCGCACACATCCCGGATCACGCTTGGCCCTGGCGCCGGGATGGTGAGGTTGTGGTTGTCGCCGAACGACTCGGCGTAGGGCGGCTCGCCGACGACCACGACGGCGTAGTCGAAGTGGGCCTCGTTCTGCCGCATGAAGCCGGCGTCGGGGTTCTCGGTGTAGACCACCTCCGTGCCGTGCCCCACGGCGCGCTTGATGCCTTCGAGGATCGTAGTCCCTGCGTGCGTTCACATTATTAGTAAGATTCAGATGAGCGTACGGTGCCAGTTTCGATCTTGATCCTTACCGGTGGTGAGGTTGTTGCCGCCGACGCCCTGCCAGGTGATGGTCCAGCCGCCGCACTGGTAGCCGAGGTTGTGGGCGTGGCTGCCGGCGACCAGGATGGTGCCGGCATTCTTGGGCAGCGGCAGGAGCGGTTTCTCGCCGGGCTTGCCGTTCTTGAGCAGGACGAGGGACTTCCTCACGGCCTCCCGCGCCAGGTCGCGGTGCTCCTGTTTACCAAGCTCGCCGGCGAGGCTGTTGTCGGCGTAAGGGTTCTCGAAGAGGCCCATGGTGAACTTGACACGGAGGATCCGACGGACGGCGTCGTCGATCCGGCTCATTGGAATGGTGCCGTTCTTCACCAACGTGCTGAGGTCGTCGATGAACTCTGTGTACGTGTACGGGATCATGATCTGAAAGACGTGATCGGCCGGATGTTAAGTTGTACACTCACAGTAACAGTTGCAGTGGTGAACTTGACACATGATCAGTACCCACTCACCATGTCAATGCCGGCCATAATCGACAGCTTGACGGACAGCATGTAGTCGGCACCTTTAGGTGTCGTTATCCTCTCAATCCCTCCCCAATCCGAGATCACGAAACCCTGAAGGGGTCGAAAGGTTCTTAACAGATTCTATGAAATGAACAGATTGCAGAGAGAAATCAAGAGAGAGACCCTGAATCTGAGCGTGGTTTTGAGGAAGTCGGTGATGAGGAAACGGTTGGCGTGCATCTTGGCGCCGTTCCAGCCAGAGAAAGAGACCATGACGGTGGAGACGCCCTGGGCGACGGCGGTGTAGTAGGGCGGCATGTGGACGCTGAGCAGCTCGTGGAAGGTGGCCGCCGTGTCGCCCTCGTTGGCACCGCCGGCCGTGCCGCCGTCGCCGACGTAGTGCTTCGAGCACGCCGCGACGTTGCGCTTCCCGCCGCCGGCCACGAACGGCGCGCCGCGGCGGCCGCCCGAGGGGATCTCGCCCTGGAGGCCCGAGATGACGGAGGCCATGAGCTGCACCACCTTGGGGTCCTCGCTGAAGCTCTCGTAGCACCGGCCCCACCTGGGGTCCCTGCACACCGCCACGCACGGAGCGAACACGTACGGGATCCCCGTCGCCCTCACCTCCAGCGCCGTCGCCGCTCCGATCTTCTTCGCTAGCTCCGGGTCCCTGCACCACCAAGTTTTCGTTTTATACTCACACACCTATAGGTAACACAAGCTGCATTGCGGATTTTGAGTATAGTTAGCATCTCTAACCATTAATCGGTCACGCTGGCTAAAATTTCGGTTTTACTCCTCTAAATTGCACCTAGCCAAAAACCTAGCCGAGTATAACTTCTGTCCTCCCACACGCGCTGGCGCTCTTCCCCTCCACCCCGCTACACCACCAGCGATGTCTCTGTTGACCACCAATAGCCTTCCCCAACATCTTGAACCCTCTGCCGCGCTCCCGCACCACCCAGAGTCGCTCGTTGTCACCGAAGTCGACCGATATCTCCGTCGTCGCCGTCGCATCGATTTCTCTGACTTGGTGCAAAAGGAGCCACAACGAGCTCGATTTTGTGCAAAATAGAGAAGATGGTGGAGAGAGATGCCATTGTTCGGCTACAGAGCTAGCGCCGCAGGAATCGAGAGGGAGATCAGCGAAATCCCGACTTACGTATTTCGGTTGCGATGAGCTTCGTGTGCAACCGACGACCAAGGTTGGAGTGGCATCTTCGTCCACCGAGCTCCGCCGGTCGCATTCAACCCGCATGCCGGCATGCAGCTTCGGCGCTAGCTCTATGACATCGGCTGACGATCTGACCTTCTCTACCCGCCAAGTGTTCAACTATTTTTCTAGGTGGGTTTCTTTTTTTGCTTCGTCAATTAAATTTAACATAGGTAAATGTATAATTTAGATGAAGAGGTTGACGGAGTTCATCTTCGACGACTCTTGGTCAGAGGAGGAGGAAGAAGAAGACGACGATGACTTCGAGATGGCCATGTTTGTGATCTTGAAGACGAGTTTCGCCGGCCGAGAGTAGGATCCCAATTCAGCCCTACATCCGAGAAGGAGCGAAGAGCCACGCCAAGCTTATGAGAGATTACTTCAACCCTGATGCAACCTATGCGGAAAGGTATTTTTTCTCTCGCGCTTTCGGATGCGTAGGAGTCTCTTCCTCACTATTGCAAAAGTCGTGTAGAAGTATGATGATTTGTTTAAGTTGAGGAGGAGTGTACCAAGGAAGATCAGTGCAACCCCACTGAAAGTGTACCATTGTTATTCGGGGTGCTTGCCTATGGGTGTTCGAGTGCGAAGCTTGTTGGGGGAGAGGCTTCAACTTGCAACTATGAAGTCAATGACCATTAATACATGATGGGTTACTATCTTGTAGATGGCATCTATACTCCATGGGGTCACCTTTGTGAAGACAATCCGTCGTCCTAATGCAAGAGTTGACAAGAAAGGACATGGAGAGGGCTTTCGGTGTGCTTCAGAAGAGGTTTGCCATTGTTTGTTTCTCTGCTAAGTATTGAGAACATATGAAAAATAATGACATGTTGTATCATCTTGCATAACATAATCATTGAAGAAGAGAGTGACATGGGAGAACAGAACTCTTGGTACATCTCCAATGGAGACCCAGAACACGATGCAAACATGGTTGAGCCAGAAAACGATGCAAACATGGTTAAAGCGCCGAATGCATACTCACTTGCGATCCTTTTGAGAATCACTTACTGACATAGGCATCCCAAATGGGCCTGCCTAATATAGTACCCGGGGTTTATTGAAGGCCCACTACCCGAAGAATAAGAAGACTCGACAGCCCAAGATGTATTTAAGGAAAAGATAGAGTTGTAATAGGAAGTGTTATTTGTAAATCGGCGGGATGAGTTAGAAACCGTCCCGGACTCTGTAATCCTTGTATAGCACGAATCCCTCGGCTCCACCTATATAAAGGGGGGGTCGAGGGACGAGAGGATCATCGAATCATTGTACGCAAACCCTAGTTTTCATATTCGTCGAGTACTTTTCGGCTGAAACCTTCGAGATCTACTTGCCCTCTACTTCTAACTAAACCCTAGCCTATAATCCATAGGCATTGACAAGTTAATCCCTTGTCAATTGGCGCCGTCTGTGGGAATTAGAGGCGTAAGGATCTGATCTCGATGGCACGTTCAAGATCTTCGACATCGTCAACCGGGAGCAACACTATGGATCGAGGTAAACGGATCGCTACGGTCCTGTTGATTTTGTTCCTCACCCACCCTCCCGTTTGGATGCATATGCGTATATGGCGGAGCCCTTGGAGATGACGTTCGGAAGGTTCCACTTTCGCGTCAAGAAAGAAGGATCGTATCGTGTCGAAATTCCGATTTCGTCGGGATCGTCGGCGGTCGATTCTGAATTTTCAAGCTATGCATCATCAACTGAGTCAGAAGAAGAAACTTCGGCAACACGCTACGTCAGCACCGAGCAAGAGAGAAACTCGCCAAGATCTTCGACAACGCATCGTCTGGGTCATCTGCGGACTCATATATAAGCGATGGCTCAAGCGATGTCGACAATTACGACTTCGTCGACAAATCTCTCACAGTGGGCAAGGTCTTCATCAATCTCAACAATGATGTCACCGAACCCAACATAGATCTGAGTACAAAATATCATCGGATTTATGCTATCGAAGATCAAGAGGAAACATCGGAGGCTTTCGATCAATTGGGAAATCCTTTTGTCGATCCCTCGGATCTAAGGAGAGGTATGGGCACTAAATATGTCGGGCCCACACCACGCGTCGAGTCCAACTTCCACGAGCAGCTCGGGATAGAGCGGCAAAAGCCATAGATGGTTCAGAACCAATGACGACAACGGCTACGGCTCAAGAGCTGCAAGCTTATCAATATATGCTCGCACGAACTGCCCGAGAAATAGAAAAACGGACGGCTGAGCTAAACGGGAGAAAGGAGGCAGCACGCATCCGGCGAGAGAAGAGGCGGATCTAAGTGGACAATCTAGAGTTTCGGGTGATAGCCACGGGGAGGCTCGGAACGAGAGGAAGATCAAGGCTACAACACATACCCGAAGCGGACGAGAGAGTACTTGGTTCAAAACCTCGACATGTCCTTTATGTCGATAGATACAAGAGGAAATATTATCCCTAGGACACCGGAAGCTGGGTATATGGCGACACAAGCTTACATCCTCGCATCCAAGCCACCCCCGGGAGATCCAAGGGAAACATTATACAACATGGCATTGGCAGGAGTTGGAGCTATGGGGACGGCGTTCGTAGCAACGCCTCCCGAAGGAGCAGCAAGGCAAAATAGTCCACGACCTGCGGCGGTAACGGCGGCAGCTCCGGAAGGACCAAGTGGAGCAAGAGACACGGGAGTACAAGCAAGGGTCGACAGAGCAAGGCAAAGCGAGAAGAGATCATCGGCAGTCCCGGAGCTTAATGACGAGGATATGTGTGGTCTACCTTGTTTCACGAGAAGAGTCCGAAAAACTCGAGTCCCCTCGGGATTCAAGTTACCCGATCACTTCAAAAAGTTCGACGGCCCGCAAGACCCGGAGGAGCGGCTAATCGATTACCTCGAGACGGTAAAGCTAGCTGGAGGAACTAGAGCAACAGCCATGCAAAGTATTCGGGTGCACCTAAGTGGAGCCGCACGATCTTGGATCAAAAAACTTCCGCCGGGATCCATCGACAGTGCGGGAAAGTTTCGAGGACGTTTTCGTCAAAAACTTCAGATCCACATGCAAAAAGCCTGCATCGTTGGAAGAGCTGAGGGCGTGTCGACAAAAGCCGGATGAGTCAATGAGAAAATACATCCAAAGGTGGAACATCATAAAAAACTCGGCGAGAAAATATATCGACGAGAGAGCAATAGATGCGTTTGTCGCGAGGAATCGGGCGCGGAGATTTTGTCGAGGACTTGGGAAGGACCAATCCAAAAACGGTATCCGCGTTGATGGAGATAGCAAATAGATGGGCGGACGGAGAAGACGCTGTCCACAATAAACGACACAGGTCGCCGGAGGAGGACCGTAGTCGAAATTATCGAACGAGGCGACGATTTCCTCGGCGGTATCCGAGTTACGACGCCCCGGGGCAAATTTCGGCGAGGATTTCGGTCAAATACGGGAGCAAGCAACGAGAGATGATTATCGGAGAAGCAATGAGCAGCGAGGCGATAATAGGGACGACTCCGTAACGAGGCAAAATAGTGGGCCAAGGTTTCCACGACCTTTTATGTCTCCCGAAGAAATGCTGAACGGACCGTGCCGGATGCATTTTTTCCTCGATAGCAATGGGAAAAGACAGTCGGGACACCTGCGGAAAGATTGTCGAAATTTCCAAGCAATGTTCAGATGTGCCAGAAAACGCTCACGCACGAGCAGCACAGAGAAACCCTCGGGAGCCTAGGAGCGAAATTCATCTACCGCCACCTCCCGCGATTACAGAAGGCAATCAACACCAGCTCAGAATAGCGGCAGCACCAGCACCACCACCCTATGTTGATCCTAACTCCAACGGAGCAGTGTCGATGATTCAGAAGGGAAGGCCATCCAATAGAGCTCAAAAAGTAATCTCGCGACGAGTGTTCATGGCAGAGAAAATGCCTCCACCAACGAGTTGAGTACCTCAATTGGTCGGGACAAGACATCGGCTTCACCATAGCGGACCACCCGCAGCAAGTTCCTCGACCGGGGCGGTCGGCACTCATTGCGCCGGCGGTTATCGCGAGGATTTGACGTTTCTCGAGTATTCATAGATGGTGGCAGCAGCTTAAACCTCATGTATGCAGATACATTGAGGAAGATGAACATATCCTTAGCAAACCTGAAGCCAACAGACACAAGGTTCCACGGCATCACACCAGAGAAACCAAGTTACCCATTGGGGAAGATCAACCTCGACGTTCGAGTTTGGAACCGAGAAAATTATAGAATCGAGAAGTCTGGAGTTTGAAGTCGTGGATTTCCCATCGCGAGTACCACGCTTTGTTGGGACGACCAGCATACGCTAGATTTATGGCGGTACCACACTATACATACCTGTTATGGAGATTGCCTGGACCCAAGGGACCAATCACGGTCAAAGGGAGTTTTGCTTTAGGCGATAAGTGCGACAAGGATTTCCATCGATTGTCGGAAACCTTCGGGATGCAAGCGGAATACTTGGCGTCGAAGAGCATGACCGATTACGACGTGCGCCGGACGTCGGAAGGCCAAACAAGGAATCAACTTTCAACACGAGAGAAAAATTCTAAGGAGGTGCGGATTCACCCGACGGATCCAAAAAAGACGACATCCATTGCAAACAACATGGATATCGCATAGGAAAGCGCGCTCGTCGAGTTCCTCCGTGAGAACTGGAAAATCTTCGCATGGTGTCCAGCTGACATGCCGGGAGTACCCGGGGAACTTGCCGAGCACCACCTAAATTTGGATCCAACGGCGAAACCAATCGAGACAACCTTTGCGGCGCTTTCGAGAACCAAACCGCAAATCCATGCTATCAGAAATAAATCGACTAGAGGAAGCTGGTTTTATCGGAGAGATATCTACGGAAGCCACATGGGTAGCTAACCCGGTGATGGTGCCAAAGAAAAACACGACGAGTCCTTCGCATGTGCGTCGACTTCACGTGTCTCAACAAACATTGCCCTAAGGATCACTTTCCCCTCCCAAGGATCGATCAAATTATCGACTCCACGGCAGGTTGTGAACGTCTTTCCTTTTTGGATGCATACTGCGGTTATAACCAGATCAGACTAAAAGAAGATGATGAAGCCAAGACAGCGTTTATTACACCTTACGGCGTGTTTTGCTACAAGACAATGCCCTTCGGTCTAAAAAATGCGGGAGCAACATATCAGAGGATGATGCAGAAGTGTTTAGCAACACAGATTGGGAAAAACGTGCAAGTATACATCGATGATGTCGTCATAACATCAAAAAAGGGGGCAACGCTGATCGAGGATCTCAAAGAAACTTTTGACAACCTCGACAAATTCTGCCTCAAGCTGAACCCGACGAAGTGTTCTTTTGGGGTCCCAGCGGGAGAACTTACGGGATTTCTAGTTTCGGCAAGAGGGATTGAAGCAAATCCCGACAAAATACAAGCCATAGTAACAATGAGGAAGCCAACGAAGTTGAAAGAAATACGAGCGACTAGCTGGGCGAGTCGCGGCTACGAGCAGATTCGTCGCCGAGTTAGGAGAAAAAGCACTACCATTTTATGCGGCGATAAAGCAAGGAGATAAATTCCGGTGGAACGAAGAAGCCGATCGAGCTTTCGAAGATCTAAAGCGAAAAATATCGACACCACCAATCTTAGTGGCTCCTAAGGAAAAGGAACCTCTCTGCTGTATATTGCAGCCACGCCCCAAGTGGTTAGCACGGTGTTAGTTGTCGAAAGAGAAGAAGAAGGGAAAATCCATGGAGTGCGGCGACCGGTATACTTCGTGAGCGAAGTCTTGTCGCCCTCGAAACGAGAGGTACCCTCGGTACCAAAAGCTAGCATATGGAGTGTTCACGACGGCACGAAAATTGCGCCACTATTTTTCGGCACACCCGATCATAGTGGTCAATGAAGCTCCTTTGTCAAATATCTTGAACAACCCGGAAGCTACGGGTCGTGTCTCCCTTTGGGGAATAGAACTTTCCCCTCGGGACATCACGTATGAAAAAAGAAAAGCAATAAAGTCGCAAATACTACCGGACTTCATCGCGAGTGGATGGAGTTGCAAAATACAGGACCCCAGATTTATCGAGAACCTGGACCATGAACTTCGATGGGTCCAAGAGGCTAGAAGGGGCTGGCGCGGGAGTAGTACTCATATCACCTGAAGGCGACAAGTTGAAGTACATCCTTCGTATGACGTTCCCCAACGCATCTAACAATGAAGCGGAATATGAGGCTCTCATACACGGGATGAAGATGGCGAAAGCACTACGGAGCAACTCGACTAAAAATCTTTGGCGACTCACGAGTTGGTAGCTCAGCAAGTTATGAACCAATGTGACGCAGTCAATGATAGCATGATGGCATACAAGGAGGTGTACAATGAGCTCGAGAAATTGTTCGATGGATGCGAAGTAAAACATATTAGCAGATTGAGCAACGACGAAGCCGACGTTCTTGCAAACATCGGGTCGCGGTGCCTTGCGGTCCCACCAGGTGTATTTTGGGAGGAGATAACGAGAGAGATCCACTTGAAACGACAAAATCAAAAAAGAAGGAGAAGAAACACTCGGGGGCTATCAAGGAGAAGCAAGAGGAAGAAGAAGAAGAGCAAGACCTGGTCCTAGTAATACGAGATACCATGGATGCAGCCATACATATCATATATCCTCGGGAAAGAAATACCGAGATGATCCGGTTGAGGCAAGGCGAGTAATCCGACGCTCCAAAGCTTTCACGGTGGTTAAGGGAGAATTATATAAGCGAAGTATTTCAGGCGTCTTGCAAAGGTGCGTTACACCCGAAGAAGGAAGAATAATTCTAAAGGACGTACATGAAGGAATATGTGGCCACCACGCAAGTAGTCGAGCTATCGCAGCCAAGGTTTTTCGGGCAGGATTCTGCTTGGTTGACAGCAATAGAGGACGCTAAGGACATAGTACGAACTTGCGACGCGTGTCAAAGGTTTGCCGCAAAACCTCACTCTCCGGCGAGCGAGCTAGCACCAATACCTTTGTCATGGCCCTTTGCACAATGGGGACTCGACATGGTTGGCAAGTTACACAAATCGTCGCCGGGAGGAAAGGAATACATGCTAGTAGCTGTCGACAAATTCACAAAGTGGATAGAAGCGAAGCCGATAAATTCACCGGACGGAGCATACGCGAGTAAAATTCATAAAAGACCTCGTCTTCGGGTTTGGAGTGCCCCACGGCATCGTCACGGACAACGGCGGCAACTTCACGTCCAATGAATTCAAAGACTATTGCGAAGAGGTGGGTATCAAGCTGAACTTTGCATCGGTTGCACATCCTCAAACCAATGGGCAAGGCGAGAAAGCCAATGGCATCATCTGCAATGGCATCAAGAAGCGCTTGTTAGGACCACTAGAAAAAGCGCGACATACCTGGCACGAAGAACTACCAAGTGTGTTGTGGAGCATCCGAACAACTCCAAATACAGCGACACAGGAAACTCCGTTTTTCGGTACATGGAGCGAGAGCAGTACTACCAATCGAGATAGAGCACAACTCTCCACGTGTCGCGGAGTATGACGAAGAAACGTCGAGAAAAGCATTAGAAGACGATGTGGACGCACTTGATGAAGCTCGAGATGAAGTATTGTCTCGAGTAACCAAATATCAACAGGACTTGAAGAATTACCACGGTCGACGTTTGCGGCCAAGATCTTTTCAGGTGGGCGACCTAGTTCTTCGGCTCACGCAAAAAAGTCATGAAAAACTCGAGTCACCGTGGCTCGGCCCTTACATCGTCACGGAAGTAATCGGAGGAGGAGCATACGGGATAAAGGACAAGAAGACAGGGGTGGAGGAGCCAAACCCCTGGAACGTGGCGCAACTCGGGCGGTTCTACGCCTAGAGTCGAAATATAGTCCTTGTAAAACTTCAATGTACTTGAAACGCCCGCGAGTTTTCGGACGCACTCTTTTCCTTTTTCGGGGCACCGAGTGGGGCCGGAGAAGGTTTTTAATGAGGCGGGCTCGCGGTGCTGCAATATAATAAAGATAGTGGCTATATCACCTTTTTCTTTGTCAACGCGACCAAAGTCATCGCTCCGACGAATTTCAATATAGTTCATCAACAAAAGAAGAAAAAAATCTTGCCTTGGTATTCAAATACCTCGTGAGTCAATAAAAATACAAAATAGTACTCGGTAAAAGCTCGGGGGCTCATATTTGCCTTCAATATATAAATGCCTTGGTCCACAACCTCGCAAGTATACAAATATAGTAAAAAGTCACCGAAACACTCGGGGGCTAGGCAAACATAGAAATATAATGGTTGCTTTACAATATAGTCATGGACTACAAAGAAGAAATTTCTACAAGAAGCAAATAACTAGTCTTGATTCAGTATGTCATCAAGAGTAACTCTGTTCTCTTCGGGAGCAGCACCAAGAAAGTCGGCATAATGGCCATCGGCAAAAAAGTCGGCATCCATCCGAAGAAGGTCCTCAATCATTTCTTCGGCTATAGGTGTAACCTTCGTGTTAATCCTATCAACACCAACTCTCCGGCGTTTTACCTTTTGATGAACCCTCTCGACAACTTGGGCAAGGTCAAGCTTTGAGTGACGGATCTGGAGCATGATAAGAGCAAATGCGGCACCAGCTACCAGTTGTGCTTTGACAAAATCGTGGATACTGCGAGCATCCTTGAACCTTTCCATCAATTTAGGAAGAGTTTTTGGTGGGACATTCCGAGGAAACATGGAGTTGTAAACCATAGATAAGGTTTTGGTACAGAAGTGAAGGAAATCACGGGTTTGAGAGGTACGATCCTGAAATCTGGTAATTTGGCGGGTCCTCTCCGGAGTGGCCCAAAACAAAGAACCATGGTCCAAGGAAAGATTGACAAGGAGGTTTGTCCTAGTGTTTACCCTCTCTTCCTCGGCGGCAGCATCAATAAAGGCACCTATCAACACAACGAAGGGACAACCTTTAGGAGACAATAGCATGAAGATGAAAGATATCACAAGACGAGACAAACATACCCGACATATCCGCACTGGCCTCATTCATTAACTCGAGCATGAAATTTTCTCGAGTGACCGCTTTTCAGCTTCGAAACAGCAATCTCCTTAGCGAGCCACAGCCTCGCGGGCTTGCTGAAGGGCAACTTTTTCGGCTTCAGATGATTTACGAGACTGCTCCATCATCGCAAGTGTTTGCTTTTTCGCATACTGAAGTTGTTGTCGAAGATCACTCAATTCTTGCGACAAGGTATCATCGACAGGTGCAGTATCGATAGCTGGTTCTCTCCGCGGGAAGAAGGCGAAGCATTGGAAGGAGTAGGAATTGGAGTATAGTTATCAAATATCAACTGAAATTTAAAACAGAACAACATTAAAAAACGAGGCAAAGATAGAGTTCTTCATTAATCTCTCGAGAATAATTACAAGGGCACTACGGTGGAGCTAGGGAAATACGTGTCGCCAAAAGACTACTTTGGCGACAAGAGCAAAAGAAGCAAAAGAAAAACGAGAGGCATGCAACTAGACCTCCGGCCTTGACGAACTAGGAGTCGACGTTGGCTGGATCCCGAGATACGCCAAGATTTTCTTCGTATTGGGCTTGGCCGCCTTCATCGGTGACTTCCACCTCGACTTGTTCTATCGGATCGGTGTCGCCAACCTTCGTCCGGTCGAGAGTCTGTCGGCCGTCGGCAACCGAGCAACGGTATTTTCAACGGCTACCTTCATGTTCTCATGGCGAAGCTTCAGCCCAAGATCTTCGATGTATTGAACATCTTGGCGAGGTCAAGGAAAGTCGAAGGTTCCTCTTTCTTCGGGAAGAAGTAGGGGAACAACGCCGACAAAGCCCCACGGCATTGGCCACGCCTTCACGAATTTCGCGTCCATGGGACTCTAGAAGAGAAAGTGCGTCAAGAAGAGGGTCATTGACGAGGCTTTTCCAGGTCAAAATCTTGGTTGGTTTGGGCTGCCACACAAGAAAGAACATTAGTCAAAAACCAAGAAACAAGAAGTACAAACAAAATAGAAGGGACAAGTGATATTACTCGAGTGTACGTCGACTTTGCGAATTCGGACGCTTGATGATCCCTTGTTCTCGTGCAACCTGTGCAGATTTTTGCTCGTGCAAGGCAGATTCAGCATCTTTGAGCCTTTGCTGCAATTCTTCGACACTAGCAGCCTTTGCTTTGGCATCATCAGCTTCGGCTCTGGCTTCGCTAGCAGCAAGCTCAGCTTTCTTGCGAGCCGTTTCACTTTTCTCAAGATTCCGAGAAAGTATCTCGGCACGTTGGTTAGCTTCCGCAAGTTTTTCTGTTGAGAAAGGAAAAGGAAGAGAAGAAAGATCAAAAATAGCGACAAGCGGCAGCGAGTAAAAAACCAAGGAAAAACAGCAAGTATAAAAGTCGTCACCTTCGGCTCTGCTGGCATACTCGCGGTACCCAATAAATTGGGACCCAATGCGGATAAGATCCTTGATCATAGGCTGTCAAAGAAGAAGGAAAGAAGGGGAAAAATTTCGGCATTACACAAAGTAAAGGTCCACAAAAGCAAAATAGAGGAAATATAGATCTCGATAAACTTACATCATCCAAGAGCTGCGAGGAAGAACTGCCCAATTGAGGAGGAGGCTCAACGATCATTTCAACCCTTGCCCTTTTTGGCGAAGGGACAAGGGGGCTCGATGGTGGAGTAGTAGTGACGACGTTTTGTTGGGGAGGCGATGTTTCATCTCCTTCAACTAACGTGTACGAAACAAGCACGATACGTGACGTGCTTGGTCCGAGGAGCTACGTCGATGGCTCGGTACTTCTTCCTCATCACTAGTAAAAAAAAAAATCGACAGTACAAAAAGCAAGACAGAGTTAAATCTTTCGAGTACATCAAAAAGAGGAGGAGAGATAAAATTGACTTACGAGCTGATGAGGGACTCAAAATAAGGATCATAAGCTGCCTTCGGATCAGAAGGAACAACTTCTTCAGCCTTAGAAATGCCAGAATCCTCGACTTCGAGTCCTTTTCCTTTTGTTCTTCGGAGAAACGGCGGGAGGAAGGGATTCGGTCGATTCACTAGCTTCGAGACTCAACCTCTCTCTCATGAGAAGCCGCAGATTTGTGAGAACCCGCGACTTCACTTTCAGGGACAGAAGAGCCTTGAGTATCGTCGGCAACGACGGTCATTTCTTCGACTTCTCCACCCTCAGGAAGAGGAGGAAGGGAAGTTATACCAGGATGGTCCTGAAAAAATAAGAAACCAAAGAAAACGTAAAGAGATGACAATACAATGAGATGCAGGAAAAAAAAGGGCGCAACAAGATAAAAACGCGGAAAGACAAAATACCTTGGGGAGTGGATTGGTGGAGCTGTATGGTTCCACGCGACAAGAAGAAGGAAGCTGGATCTTTGCCCGGGCGAGAAAATCTTCGGACCAACTTCTCCAAGTCCTTGGTGGAAAGGTTACCGGAGATTCAGTTGGCGTCATTTTCACCGAGTACGTCCAAAGGGGATTTTTGCGAGCTCGAAGAGGCTGCACTCTAATCCTAAGGAAGTAAGCGGTGATTTGAACACCGAGATAGCTCCTCGCCTCGAGTATTTTGAAGGCTGGCGAATGCGAGACATGAGCGCCTCTGTCGCCTTTTTCTCTTCCTCGAAGCTTCGGCATCCCGGGAGCGACGGCGCTGAATTTTGGCACTCCCGTCGAAGGGAATTATGTTGTGCTCAACGGAGTTGGCGCTTTCTTCGTGAATGTAAAGCCACTTCTTGCGCCATCCTTGGACGAGAATCGGGAAACTTGACGTCGAAATAATCGACATCGGTACGAATACGGATAACAACGCCACCTATGTTATAAGTGACGTTGTGGGAGCCATTGCGGCGGAGGCGAGAAGATGCGTTTCCAAAGAGCCCAATTAGGAGCGACTCCAAGAAAGCATTCGCAAAGGGTGATAAAAATAGAAATGTGAAGGATGGAATTGGGGGTCGGATGATGCGGTTGAATCCCATAGACAAAGAGAAGACCGCGGAGGAAATCATGGATTGGGGTAGAGAGGCCGCGGATAAGATGATCAACGAAACCAACCCGATACTCCATTGGAGGCTTGGGATAGCTTTCTTCAACTGGGAAGCGGATGGCGCCTTCCTTCTTCATCGAGGCCAAGCCTTTTCATCGGGTTGGCGTCTTGGTTGGAGATCTTGGATCTCTCCCACTCAAGATCTTCAGCGGCCATCGCGGACTGCGGGTGCTTGTGGCGGGTCAAACGCGCACGCGGCGGCATCCACGGAAGCGGATTGAGCAATGTATGCGAGAGCGGGAAATCGGCGAAGATTGGGCGCAGAGGAAGATTTGCGAAGAGGAACAGGTGAGCGGCGCAAGCGAGAGGATGAACGGAGGTTGAAGACAGGTTTATATAAGAATTGGGTGAAGCAGTGTACCGTTGGATGAGGAAATCGTGTGGTGAGAATTGATTTTCTGGTTACAAGGGCAAAAAAGTATTTTTATTGGGAATAGGCGTTACCGCACGAGCACCAGAAAAAGCGGAGGACGTGTGTCCCCCACTTGCACGACGTGTCAACATGGTGGGAACGATGGACCCACAGAGCAGAAAAATATCGACCAGTGATAGAGTTGAAGAAAATTTGACAAGGGAAAATATGTCGACAAGAGAAAGGAGAATGGCGACAGGATAAGTTATTTGAATGCATCAGGAGCCTTTGGTCGGAAACAAGTTTTTGCCCAAATGCTCGGGGGCTACTTCGAAAAAAGAAAACTTTCGACAATGGCAAATATAGAAAATGTTGAGCCTACAGTCAAGCACAAGTTCTTGGCTGTAGCCTCGGGGGCTACTCCCATCAGGAGCGCTGTTCGCGCACCCGATAAATAAAAAAAAAAAAAAAAAAAAAAAGAAAGAGAGAAGAAGAAGGAGGAAAGAATATCAAGAGATAATGGCAATATAGTGACAAGGTGGACTAAAATGTTGAGCCTACAACCAAGCACAAGTTCTTGGCTGTAGCCTCGGGGGCTACTCCCATCGGGAACGCTGTTCGCGTGCCCGATGAAATTAACAAAGGAAAAATAGAACAAGCAAGAGAGTATATTTCGAGTTATCATTAACTCTCCATATACTCCCATCGGGAAAGCAATATAAGTCATATTTGACTCAATAAAATGTGCCATTCCAACAGCCGGAAAAGCACTCGACAATATATTCTCGGAACGCCGAAGTTGCGATCAATTTCCGAATGCCGCAAAATTGCGAAGGTAAGACCCCAGACCTATTCTGCTGGGCGTGGCATCGCCGAAGACTGCGCTCTGCTACTTTTATCCGTATCAACAGATACGAAGAAAAATCCTAACGGACGCGTTAGGTACTCGATAAATTTAACTGGGACTCGACAGAATGGTAAGACCTTAAGCGGCGCCTGTCGAAGTTTACACCGGTATCCCGAAATCATGTCCGGGGACGTGATTTTGAAGTAGGTTTTTGCGGATTGCCACTAGAGCGGTTAACTAGTACCCGATCCGTCAGATGAACTAGCCCCAACTACCAATATCCCTGTACAATATAGAATTTTATGAGAAAAAGTATAAAAGTTAAAAGCTTTCGAATAAAAATAGACAGTGGAGATTTTCCCTGATTCTACGATTCAAGCAAAATCTCGGGGGCTACTGACATAGGCATCCCAAATGGGCCTGCCTAATATAGTACCCGGGGTTTATTGAAGGCCCACTACCCGAAGAATAAGAAGACTCGACAGCCCAAGATGTATTTAAGGAAAAGATAGAGTTGTAATAGGAAGTGTTATTTGTAAATGCGGCGGGATGAGTTAGAAACCGTCCCGGACTCCGTAATCCTTGTATAGCACGAATCCCTCGGCTCCACCTATATAAAGGGGGGGTCGAGGGACGAGAGGATCATCGAATCATTGTACGCAAACCCTAGTTTTCATATTCGTCGAGTACTTTTCGGCTGAAACCTTCGAGATCTACTTGCCCTCTACTTCTAACTAAACCCTAGCCTATAATCCATAGGCATTGACAAGTTAATCCCTTGTCACTTACTAATCCACAGCACTTCATAGTTGAGCCTTTACTTCATTTGAACACTCGCGCTATTCAAATTATTTAAACCCTGAAATTTGTTTGGTGTTAAATAAATTGGTTTGTAAACTTAAATTTTATTCTTTCATACTCATTCTATTTTACTTATTATACAGGTTTGCATGTGTTTGGCTTTGAATAGTTTGATTTGAAAAAAATATGGAGTTAAGAGGATCAGTTAGAAACCATTTTCTTTAGAGGAGTAAATATACTCCTCTATAGGATACTCGGCCGGATAGGGGCTAAAATATAAAGGATCCACTAGAGGTGCCCTTAATGGTATTTCTAGATTTTTAGAGTCTGAGGACCATATCCGGGATGGGTTATTCATAGGTGCATCATGATCCGCGTTAGCCTTTTTTTCCTCTCAATTAAATTCTCCTCTTTAATACAATCTTTGAATTTGATTGTTTGCAGACCATTTGAGATATAATTTGGAGAAAATAGTTTAGGATTTTTCTAACATTAAAATATTAAATAGATACTGTATTTATAGAATTTGTTTTGATTTTTAAAGAAAAAATTATATTGCACAAAAAATCTGAACTATTTTTGCACAAGTTCTATTGTTTGAGAGATATTAAAAAAAAACTCAAAAGTTGTGGGGTGTAGGTGTCATGGGGTTCAATCAGAACTTTTCCATATAGAAACAAAATTTCTTTCTCTCAAAAAAATACCTCCGATCTTTTTTAATTGATTCAAATTTAGTACAAAGGTATACTAAATCTGAGTCAACTAAAAGGGAGTACATTACTATTTTCGTTATAGAATCTCGTAAATGTTTTACCTCTAAAATGTAAATTTAGGTGTTCAACGGTAATTTGTAATCCTCACAGGGCAGAACGATTAGAACTAATCGTTCACTTGAAGGAGTAATCGTGTTCCCATTGGACTTATCTTTTGAGTTAAAAACGGTTAGAATAATCGTCGAATCCATGAACGATATGTAACATATGTTCACGTGGTGGAGGGTTCATGGCTTTGCTTTGGCCGTGCGACCATCTCCCGGTGGCTGAGGTTCGGAGGCAGTGCGGCTCGACGGCTGTCAGAGCCTAGGCAACCCCGTTTTCTGAACTGTTTTTTTTTGTTTGACATGGTTTTCTGAACTGTTGATTATAATTACTTTGCTTAGGCAAAGAATGCACCACTACGTGCATGTAGCAAGTCCAGGTCAAGATAAACTGCATGCAGCACGTGATAAGCTGCAGCGTGTCAGGATAGTGTTCAGGATAATTGATCGCTGACGCTCAAGGTCAAGTCCGCGGTGTTCACACCATTGCTGCTAGCTGAAGTCACATAGTCTGGCGGCGCTCATGGTGGCGCGCACCACTGCCACCAGGAGATAGATGATCGCACCGCAGTCATGCCGACATTTATCATACAGCCAAGGATATATAATATTTCGCACTGGCTTTTTCACAGAGGTAGAAGTAATCGTTATCTACATTTCAGTTTTTTTCAGAACTTTTTGAAACTTTAAAATTTTGATTTCAAAAGGATTAAAAAACAGACTCTATGGAGTCCGTCCTACAAAAGTACGCACTCTACTGAGAGCTACTACAAGTCAACTACACAATGCACGAGGCATATGGAGATACGTCAGTACCTCGTTTGAAATCTTGGGATTTAAATTACCATCGACACTCTCGCTTCAAAACTTTTTTGCCATCGAGCAGACAAAACTACTTGTAGTAGGTACGTGGGCTTGTCTGTCAAGACTTAAACAATCTGCCATTCAATTAGAACTAGTGCATCGATCGATCTCATCGTATACTGAAAACTCATCCAAGTGAGTTATCCAACCAGGTACCTGGTGCAGCCGAGGCCGACGTTGTGTGGGAAGATGGTTGCCCTGTAGGCGTTGCCATGGCCGTGGACGGCGTCGATGCCGTAGAGCATCGGGATCCCGAGGCGCGTGGAGAGCGCGGCCCTCTGCATCTCGTTCACCATCCCCACCCACGCCTCCGGCGTCGCGTTCGTCGACGGGACGCTGCCGCCGCCGCTCAGCACGCTTCCTGCAGCCAGAGACCGTTCATGGTTAAGTATACGTACGATTCAAGGATGCTGTGCCTTACGCTTCAACTGTTCAACACACCCTGTGAAGAATGTACCTATGAAGTACTCCCGGACGACGCCGGCGGTAGCGTTCTCGCGCTCGATCTGCCCGATCTTCTCCGCCAAGGTCATCCGCGCCAACAGGTCGCCGATCCGCTTGTTGAGCGGCTGTTTCGGGTTCTTGTACTTGGCGTAGTCCGCCCCCGCCGCCGCCATCAAAATGCAACTACTACTCCATGATAAGAGCAGCAAAACGCTCACTCTGCAGCCACCGGAGAACTCCATAGTTCAGGACTTCAGGGTTGGGTGCAGGGTGCTGTGGCGAACTAGCTTATGGACCTGCTGCCAATGCGAGCACTGAAGGTTGTGCCGGTCGACCCTGCCTTCGCTTGCCCTTCCGTGCGTATTTATGTCCCAAGTTGAGCGACCAAGCCCTGGCAAGGGCCTCAGGGGCGGAGCTAGCTATATGGCAAGGTTTGGCGGCCGCCATACCTAAATTTTTGCACTAATACAAGGTATATATGTGCAGATATGAGATATCATTCAGGTTGACTGCTTAACATCGACGGGAGCTGCTGTTTGAGAGCCAGGGAATTGAACCGGTAAGTGATTGGCCGTATTGGCCTGGTGAGCAGTTGGGCCATTTAGGTAAAATATATGGGCAGGGATTTTGGGCTGTGCGTGACTGCCTATGCTCATTGGCATCTAGAATCAGAAACCGATCGTCACGAAACACCATCCTGCCGCCGACTCAGAAACCGATCGGCACTCACGATCGTGTCGAGGAGAGCCGGCAGTGCCGCAGGGCGCAAGCGCGCAGCAGCCAGCAGGAACCAAAACCGCGGCCGCCGGACGACGAGACGAGTCCTCGATTCGGGAACGGCAAGGCCGCTTCGCCGATATGGCGTCGAAGAAGAACACCCAGTACATAACGCAAGTAAGGCCTTAAATGCAAGGTATTTGAGAACTAAATTTTCGCTTCAAATTCTGAAACTTATCTCGTTGTTGACTGAAATAATCTTCAGTACTATAAGGTCTGCTACATTGCTTTCAATGATTAATTGTTCGGTTTCCGCCACACCTTAATTTTTCTTCTGCCTCCGCCACTGAAGGGCCTGTATAGAATTTCAAATACTAGGCTCTAACGACCACGTTTATTTGATTTGGGGTTTTGTGATGGTGTATGAAATGTCCATGCCAATAGTTTTTGGAACGCAAACAGAATACTGCTAGTGCTAGTAGATACACCATGTCCGTCGCTGTCGTCGTCCTCGTCCCACAAGGACGACGAGAAGCCACAGGTCAAGCCGTCGCTAGCGCCTCTCGTTAGGACATCTCCAACGGCCCTGTATTTTGGACTGTTTTTCGGTTTGTTTGGGTACGGACGCGGTGGGCCGTGGATACAAATCAGGCCACGGTTCGGATGCAGTCGGAGGCTGACCCAACGCATTCAAATTCCAAAAAGAAATACGAATTTAATTTACATATACTAGTAAATTTGCCCATACGTACGTTACTACGGGATGCTTCCCGGCAAGGCACATGGTGGTGGGTGGCGAGTGTGGTGGAGTGTCCAAGGCGAGGTTCCGAGGGTCGGGAGAAATCCCTGTCGGCTTTGCCGGCACCGATGCGGTGACGCCCGCGGGCGCCATTCTTCCTTCTTGAAGGGCGTTGGGTGAAGCCCTGTTTCCTAGTCCTTGCGCGTACCGGGGGAAACCCTAGGACTACTCCCGACAGCAGTGGCGTCGTCGTCGCACCCCTTCTTGAAGGTGTTGCTTGGTACGCAGAACTTCAGAGTGCTAGGAGCGTGGTGGGCAGTATCCGGCGGGCACAGCGGTTGCGAGGCTTCTCCGTTTTCGTTGATCCGACCCTTTCGGCATTAGTTTCTCTTTTCTTTCTTTTGTGTTTTCTTTTGGGCTTGCTTTGAGCTGTTTGCCCCAGCAATTGATCCTATGTTGTATCGGTGGTGTGCTATATTAATATAGCGGGGCGAAAGCCTATTTGTGTCTGTTGGGTAGACACAATTCAGGCCACCGTTCGGATGCAGTCGGATGCAGACCCAACGCATTCAAATTCCAAAAAGAAATTTGCCCGTGCGTTGCTATGGGATGCTTCCCGGCAAGAGATGAAGCACAACTATTTGGTGGTGCCGACGCCATCACCTCGCCTTCGACCCCAATATATTATTGCGTTGCATCATCACAAACTTTATCCTTACACGCAAACAACATACTATCTCAATTAGGAGGAAAATGATATTTTGATTATCTCATAAGGTATGTATAACTTTTGCGAATATATAAGGTGTGTATAACTTGACCCACCAAGCATCATTTCATAATCTTCATACAGTGCATTGGACAACATGCAGTGTTAAATTCGCCTCTGCCTTTGCCTTTGATAGTTGTGCTTCATCTCTTGCAAAAAGCTATATGCATGTCCATATATTTTTTCCGTTTGTGAGTTGTGAAGGGGAGATACACAACAACACCAACAAACAGCAGCACATGTGAACGAATCAATAATGCATCATGATGCCTGAAATCTAACTTGAACAACATTTTCTTCTAGGTCTAGCCCGTGCTGATTCATGCTAGCGCTTCTAATATATCCTTTTCGTACCAGGACTTGTAGCTTTTGCCATGGACCTGTTCATTAAGGATCACACAACAACACACGTGCATTTTCTTTCACCGCCAGGTCCACCAGTGGGTGGGGCGTAGCCTTGGCCTCATCAGCAAAGCTTTTTTTTAGATCAACAATCAGCAGAGCTTTTGTACGACGAGACACACTGCCTTGTCGTGATGCACGGCGCTGTAGAGTGCACGACCAGTAGATGATCAACCCGGCGATCAGTCCTGCATGAGCAGCTGCCTTGCGCACAGCGGCGGCTGCTCCCCGATCTGTCGAGTGTCGACCTGGCCAGGTTCGTGCATGATGCTCCGATGCTCCCTGCAGCTGAGTCGAATAAGTACTATATTAAAACGCAACTGACTTCATTTTTCTCATAATTTTGAGGCTTGGTCGGAATTAACGTGGAGCTTACACGTCTACACTTTGGATCTTTAAATTTTTGCCTGACTTTTTGTGTATGCACTTACGGTGCTCTCTAGAAATTTTCAGGGGTACTTTGGGTCTATGCGGTGCCGTTTCGTGTGCGTTTGATCCTTTTCTTTACTATGTGTGTAGCAGCTTTAGGGTCTGGCACCGCTTTGACTGGGTGTAGAAAATTCTGTTGCTCTCTCCCATCCTCCATGGACATCTCATTCTCCACCTACGTGAGCCCTCTCAATCTCCGCCACCACGTAATCCCGGATAATTAGGGAGGGCACCGCCTTGCGCACGTCCAATACATGGCCTGGGCGGTCTCTAGATGTGGAGGCGAAGGCGTCGGAGTGGCGCTGGTGCTCGCGGAGGAGGCGCGCGGACGGGGTTACCTTCCGGCGGCAACGCCATGGCGGACGGAATCGTTGCCAGAGGCGGCGGTGGTATTCTTCTAAGCCGCTTGTGCCCTCGCTCCCCCTCCCCCCGCGCTCCATGGGCGCAAGCCCTAGCCTCCTCTACGTCAGTTCCTGCGGCCATTGCCACGGGCATCGCGGTTTGAGTTCGACCTGAGGACCAGTGTCTCCAGGCTGCGATTGGCAACGAGTACCGGGACAGAGGTGCTCGGGGAGTAGGACGGCGAGCGATACCCCGCGCGCTCTAGAGTCCAGCCGCATCGTCCGAGCCCAGCCACGCTCGCGAGGACAATCACGCTATGGAGGTGTGTTTGTATTTCTGTTTGGTTGATTAGATTTTTGTTTGTTTTGTTCTTACATAAAAATGAGAACTTCAGTTTTATTCATGTAAAATCGCTTACTGCAGAATTTTTCCGAATGGGCGATAAGATGATTTCAGTTGCATTGCTGTACCAAATCTGTGTGGTCTGGTCTTCAAGTACAGGTCTCCTGGAGAGTGGCAATACAGTACGTTCTTATGATCTTATCTTATGTTTTCTATGTTTCTTTTCAAGTGATCTGTATCAGAGTAGCTATAGTATTGATATGTTATTTCTTCTGTGAAATTTTGTAGGACCATGGCCTCTCATGGTTTCGTTTCTCTTCACCATGCCCGCCATATTCTTCCGCACTTGGTTGATTCCACCTCCTGTGTCTAACTCGTGGTGACTGGCTCTTTCCTATCACACGGACGCTCCGCCGGCATGTAGAGCTGGCCGGCTCGGCCGCGCTCTGCATTTGTGCCCCATCTGGTCGATTTCGCCTCTCGCTCAGCTGTTAGATTAATTGGTTTGGTTCAGTGGTTGCCTCTGCCCTGCGGCCGTTTCCGCACTTCACCTGGACGGTCCAATGTCTGTTCGTCGTTCTTGCCGCCTTGACAGTCATTTGCTTTGCATCAGGTTGCTTCCTTGCCCGTCCTTTGCTTTGCAAAAGGGTTGCTTCCTTGCCCATCATTTGCTTTGCATCGGGTTGCTTCCTTGCCCATCAGGTTGAACCGTTGAGGTGTTTTTTGGCAGCCCACTCTGTTCTGATTCTGCTCTGCAAGACAGCCGTCAACATCATTGTCTGTTAATGCTCCACATCGGCCAGCAGGTACTGCTTTCAGTTTATAAACAATCACGTATCATGTTGTTGTAACATAATGATGGTAAACACTAAACAGTAAGTTGGAAATTCTTGATCGACACTTTGCCTACTGATTACAAAAATAACATCCCTATTCCCTAATATTAATGGAAAAGGCCGATTAGAAAATTACAATAAGATAATACAGGCTTTAACAAAATCAGGACAGTTGTTTCTATGCAAAATTCAATCCCTTTCCCAATTAATTATTTACTTCTATTTTCCCCATAGCAGTTTTTGTATGTGCATGCAATTTCAGTGTGCAGATAGTTTGTATGTTTTTTATCTACCAATGTGTCAAGTTGTTAAGGAGACCTTCCTCTGGTTTTCTGTAGATTCTTTTAAATGAAAATGCTGACTCTATTGACATACAAACATAAGTACATTAGATCAAACATGAACACATTTAATTCCTTTTCTAACATACAAATATGTAAAAAAGATCTACATGAGGTGCAGTAGATGTTCTTTAATTCAGTTAGTTTTTTTAATAAGGAATTGAGAGAAAGGGGTTTTTGCAGATGGTCCATTTGTTTCAGTTTGTGAGTTGTTCCTACATTGTGTAACCGAGATTCATGGCTCGCAATTTGTATATGAAAGAAGCATCCATGTGATATGAATGCCATACAAGGTCATGTGTGTCATGACTCAAATGACAAAATTAACAGGTGTACTGAACAACTTTAGGCCGCAACTATTGGTTTTTTCACAGTACATCATAGAGGTGCCCTTGCAAGAGTAAAAGAAAATTCTACTGCTTTTCCCATGTCCTTTGGTTAGCTATAAGAAACGAATTTCGATTTATACTTCCTAAATTGAACATATGAACTATTTTCTCCAATTACTGTTGGCCCAATTCTACCATACCAAAGGAAAGCATGTTGTCATTTTCAGTGAGAAGCTAAGTTAACTACTGTTAAGTGTCTTATAATGCTAAAGGAACACATAATGCACTACAGGAATGGTGTCAGACGCCGACGGCCGGCTGCCCTCGGCGTAGCCACGTCTGGCCCTCGGCGTAGGCTACGCCGACGGCGGCCCTCGGCGTACCTTGTCGGCGTACAGCTCCCTCGGCACACGGCACCGTGCCGTCGGCGTAGTCCCGGCCGTCGGCGTACGCCGTCTATGCCGACGGTGCGCGTTCACCCTCGGAGTCGCTGCCCTCGGCGTCTCGTTGCGTGGCGTCGTCGCCGTTAACGGCAAGCCACCATACGCCGACGGCCTGGCTCTCGGCATAGCACAGGCGGCCTCCTCGCGGGTGGGCGACGTGGCCCGTCGTGGCGCCGCCAGCTGGGCCTCTACGCCGAGGGCAACCCCCTCGGCGTATGCATGATCCATGCAGCGCCACCGTAATCTGATCTCCTAGCATTTGTTCAACTTGTGTTGTTATTTTTATTGTGTACCTGAGCTAACCATGTTCCACAAAAATGCATTAGTAAAGTTAAAAAAGTGCACTTGCCTAGACTAAATTTCTTAGAGAACTGTGTGCTCTCAAGTGTTCTAAGGCGAGCAACACATGCATTAATGATGAACCATTTGGACTGCAACTAAACATGTTTCTCTGGTTCATCCCATTCATTTTTCTTCTTGATTGACTTTCTTAGTTAACTAATTTGGACAGTTTCGAGGTGTTACAACACGTCAGGAAATGCTGATGTCGGTGCCTAATGCCTCGGCATGAATTTGGTATTTCCTAGCTTATTTTAGCCGTTTTCATTTTTTTGGGTTTTTTGTAAGATGTTTACTGCTCTTGCTTTAACAGTATGCAATCAGTATCAATCCAATGCTATGTGAGCTATAATTTTGTTCTTTCTGGTTCTTTGTGCTTGACAACATGTACTTTTTGATAAAGTAATAATAATGCAAGTGAACTGATGCATTTTTGAGCATTTGCAGTTGGCCATTTATATTTTCATGAGGAAACATTCATTATTTTTAGTGCATATTTTGTTGTCGTTTGCCCCACCAAGGGAGGTGTGGAAATAATATTGTTCCCACATGAAGGAATCATTTCGTAAACTTGAGGTATTGTTCTGAACTGGACTTTATATTTGCTAAGCCTTTTGCTCGGATTATTTGCATTTCCATTATGTTGGACGTAATATGTGTCTTCCAATACGCGCCTTTCTATACTAAAAAATCATACTTGCGAACAGGTGAAAAGTGCAAACATGGGGATTTCAATGATCAAGAATGTGTCGGGCCCAAGCTAGCCGTGCAAAGCCCTTTGCTCATTGCGTGCATCTAGGAATAAAAGGATCAAGAAACACATCAAAATTTATATGAGTTGGACTTCACTTTGCTGGCCGTGAGGTATTCCTACACAAATCCAAACATTTGATTTACTTGATCTCATTTACCAATGAGTTCATAACGCTGCCTCAACTTATTTGCTCCTCTCTCTACATAAATTGCTTGAATTGTCAGAAACAATGGGTGGCCCATCCTTTGCCTACAAATACACTCTAATCCAGATTTGATGGACCACAACTTCGTCCATGTTATCCTATGACTTATCATAGAAAAATTAAAGCAAATATTTTCTGCACCACAAAGATAATGCAAGATATTGATTTACCGAAGCTTATGTTTCCCCCAGTCCACACGATTCAGATCTAGCATTAACGAATATAGTCAAGGTATTTTCGTTTTCATATGTTTATGTGTAATGATCAGCACCCATTAAAATATAAAATTCTACTGCTATTGTACAACTCTTTGCTAGCAAGCTCAATAGTGAAAGTTAGGCTGCTAAATTCCATCAGAGACATGGAATAGCTCCCAAGGATATTCGCCGGAATAGAGGAGGTGAAGCAGAGCAAGGGTAGGCAAGAAAGAAGGATAATTTAGTAGATAATTATCCCTAAATAAACTTGGTCATCCTCAAGCAAGTTAGGTAAATCTATGTCCAAGGGCACAAATAATTGATTCTCTGAACTAAAATCGACTCTTAATTTTTTCCGGTGTCATGATTTTATTTCCAAAAGGGGAAACATAAAATTTTCGTAGGGGAAAGAAAAGAACCTCAAATTTATGCTATATGGATGAAGTTAAGAACTCATGTAGCTACCGTTGTTCTCTATAGCAACATTTTCCTTGCATATGTGTTGAAGAATGAAGAGTTCAAAAATGAAGTAGAACATACTATTTTGAGACCAACCAGGAGGAAGTTGTAGCTTCAGTTTCAGCTATAGTAGTGGGGGTGTATGATCTGAGCTTATTACATGCTAATTAACAAATTTTCTTCCATACTAATATATGAAAAATATAATAAGCGTGCTCTGAATTTAGAACTAACGTGGTGCTCCTGTATAGTGAAATTCTTGCATATATGGTGTTGGTTTTGGTGCTCTGAAACTAAACTGAACTCTGGGCTTTGTAGGTTCAGTCGTCCCCGTGGCACTTGTGGTCGACGATGAAGGCGACATCGTCTTCCCAGCCGCGGTGAATGGGCATGGTTTTGTCCTCCTCGGAGCCTGTTGTAAGTCGAGTTCTCTATCCTGGCGACGAGGAGGGGCGCCCGACCTGCGGATGGCCAAGATCAGTGTGTTGCTTGATAGTACTCTGGTATGTATAGCTGGAGGACCACGAAAGATACATAAGATTGCACACTAGAAGGTATAATCATCCCTTCTACATTTCTTACTTATGCTAATTTATTCAGTAGAGATTTTGACCAGCAACATACTATGCTGATGTGTAATTAAATTTGCAGAGCCTGCATTGGCATTGTAGAAGACGACTTGCACTGCCATTGTAGAATACGATTCTTTGGTCTTTGACTATATAGTAGATTCAACGCTGAAAGTGACCATCTTCAGGTACAATGGATGCGAGTAGATCCAGGACCATCGTGCTTAGAGATCAACGTGAAATAATCTTTTGTTCATTGGTATAGCAATATCATGCTAGGACTTAAGTTCTATATATATGATAGTTTTTCTGTATTACCCTCTGAGATTACCAATTGATCATCCATTGCAGTACGATGATCAATATGCAGTACCAATTATTATTATTATGAGACTAATTTTATGTATCTCTCTGATGCCCGCTCATTTACTTGATCCTCAAGATCAACCTTTTATGCACATAATTTGAGTGTACATTGTATCAGATTTCATTACCAACCATCTTAAAACCCAATGTTTAAACCAGAGAATCTTCGTTACTTGTATGGATTGAACTGTGGTTTTAAAATTATTACAGCCATCGTATTAAACAGTTGGCGCGGCGTGCCGCCGAGCCCATCTATACTAGTTAACTAACCGCCCTACAATCCTTCTGGTCTAACCTGAGTGCTGCTGACTCGCCCATTGTCACACCCCAACTTTTTGCAACCTTGATTAGTTGTCCATAATACAAAAATTAGGGGGAACAAAAACTTTTTCTAATGAAATATTAGATGAATTGCCTTGATCCGTTTGTTGTAATAAATTGTTTTGATTTGCTTGTTGCAATTGTCTTGAGTTACCTCTTAGAATAACACCTCTAGTGTTAAAACAACTTAACAACTCACTAAATGAAACACATGTGTGGCCTTGGAAAAATTCTTTTCCTTTCTTTACCAATGCATCAACCCTATGCTTGGTGATTTCCCCATAAATACCTCAACACACAATTTCTAGTCTCCAGAAAATAGTGAAGTTATGGTCACTCTTGTATTACCTTAACCTCCTCTCTTTCAAATAATCAAACCTTTTGACCTAAACCCCAAAACCTCTTTTGGTTTTGTCCTATGACTCAAAATATTAATTCAAAGGATTTTGTCAAAAACCCTTCTTTTAAAAATTTGACTATGATCACCTTTGATCATAGTATCACAAAATAGTTTCTAAAGTTATTTTGTTTTAACACAAAGTATTTACCAAATAGCTTACCCTTACTTTATGTGAATCTAAAATCTTGTGAAAGCTTTTCTTTGTAGTTTTGGTTTCTTAACATAAAATGGAATGATCCATATTTTCTTTCCTCTATGAATCATTCTACTCTTCAAAAACCCTCGCTCGTTTCAAGTATTTCAAGTAAGCCTATTTATCTAGTTTTGAATCAAAATTAAGGACATAGACACCAAAATTGAAGGATATTAGATCTGTGATCAAATATCCATGGCATTGTATTTGCCACTAACACATCTCAATGATCCAAAAGCTCATCTAGCCAAAGTATCAAATTCAACCACCCTTCTATGCATAACCACTATTTCTTCTCAACATTTTTTTTTATACAATCTTCTCCATTTTGGCTCATGCATTGAAAATCTCCCAAACATATGACCACTACTCCTTCTCATATCCCTCTTTGAGTTTGTCTCCAAATTTTAGTTTAATACCATCATCACCACACACCCTCTCTTCTTCCTTTTTTTTCAAATATCAACTTAGCGTCATCACCATCACACCATCTCTTTTTTTTTGGCAATGACCCATCTCCTCTAAATCTTGTCACATGGATCACCATGTCATTGCATAGCAACATGCCCCCTTTTCTCTTCACCCTCCCTTGCACCCTCTCTCTTCATTTGCAAACCCTAGGAGGGCATTACCCCCTCTCTTCTCCTTTCTCTCTTTTTCCTCTTGTGCATGGCCGGGCCTTGGAGCCCATGCACCACCCATCAAACCTGCACCCTCCTGGCCCACACCCACCTCTCTTGGACCTCTCTGGACCCCTCTCCCTTCCTCCACAGGCCCAAAAACGAGCAGCCCAAACCCTGAAAACCCTAGCGACCAGAGAGGGAAAACCAACGTGGGCAGCCACCCGGGAAGTCTCCCGCTCGATCTCCCTCCCTTCCCGCACGTCCATCCCCTCCTGCTGACGTCCTCTGAGCGACGTCACCCCGCCTCCACCCTCCTACGCCATCCCTGACGTCTGTCTCGGCCACCCATTGGCCCCAGACGCCGCCCATCCGCCCGCAGGCCACCCTCCCTCGCCTATAAAACCGAGCCCCCAGCTCACTCCTCTGCCACACCACCTCCCTCCCTCTCCACTGAGCCACACCAGAGCTCCGCAGCGTTCCCCTCCCTCTGCTGCTCACTGAAGGGAGCCCGCTCCGCCGTGGACCCGTGGTCACCGTACGGGTGACGAGAGAGTCGTGCTCGCCCTCGTCGTTCTCACCTCTCCCTCTCAGTACCAACCTTCTCTCCATCCTCCTCTTGATCTAACGTGCTCCTCCACGACGTCCAGGACCTCCGGGAGCCATCGCCGCTGTCATCTGTCCGAGAGAAGTACCGGGAGAGGAGCTGCCAGCGCCCGCGTCGGAGAGCTGCTGCACGCGACGGAGGAGCTGCCGAGCCCGTCCCTGGGCCGCCCCACCTCGCTGCACCCCCGCCCCAACCGCCGCCGACGACTGCTGCTCTCTATCGGTGAGTCCCGACCGCCCGCTCTCTCCGTTCCGCTCTCGAACGCGCACAGAGACGCAGGGAGAAGAAGCTCCCGTGCGCTGCATGGCCAACCGGCCACGTTGGCCCATGCAGATGGGCCCCGCCTGGGCCCCTCTCCCCTCCCTTTTTATTTTTCCTCCACAACTGCCATCTGGATTTTCTGCTGGGCCGGCCCAAAAACGAAACCCCGGCACGGCCCAGAGATTTCCCGCCCGATTAAATTCATTTGAAAATTGAATTTGCTGTTAAATAGTGATTAAAACCAGAGGCATTCAAATGTTAATAACTCGAGATCTACTAACCCAAATCCAGCGAAACTAACTGCATTAGATCAGAAATTTCAATACCGTTCCAATGCAACTGGCCTCATATTTTTAGGATTTTTGTACGATTTTTGGTGAATTAAACTTTTTCTATGTGTACTGCAGACTCTAGATAATTCCTAAAATTGTAGGATTAATATTTTTGGGTGAATCCAATTGGGTTAGTATTGTTTTAGTACTGGCCATATAGGAAAAATACTGTTAGTCTATGTTAATGCATATTTGTTACTGCTAGTAATATGTGTGTGTCACATGAATTGTTGAACCAAAACTTTTAGTTTATTTAAAATCCTTGACCATCTCTTTCTCATAAAAATGGTCAACCTATGTTTTATTCCTGCAAAACAAAACCCTTTGCAACTTAAACCAAGTGTTATTGTTTTACTTAAGATTTCAAATGGTGTAGAATATTATTTACTCCCTTTTATTAGTAGTGTTTTATAAACAAGATAAAATAGGAAAAATGAGTTCCCGCTTTTCCAAAAAAAAAGTTTGAAATTATAATGTGAATGTTTTTAATACCAAACTAATGCACTTGTCCTCTTTATGATGTTATCTACCAAGGGATGTTTAGTTTATGCCATGGAGATAACCGAGAGAGGCAATTGCTAAGTTGTGATACTCTCATACCTTTACTAGGTAAATAAAATGGGTTCTCTTTTAGTTGCTTGGTAGTATATATAAGTAATTAATATGTTAGACTTAGTAGAGTGATTAGCTTTTGATTGTTGATTGTTGCATGCTTGTTATGATTGGTGCAATGTGTTGATTGTGTTCTTTTATATTTTCCGGCGTTAGATGCGAACAATTCGGAGAAGAAGAAGAAGTGGTTCGGACAAGGATTTTATTTATATTGTTGGGATTCTTGTATTGATGGAGTTGAAGAAGTCCAGGGACAAATAAGCTAAGGCAAGCCATCTTTTGATCTCTTGCTATTTATCCTTCTTGTTGTGCTCATTGCTCCATTATATACTTGGTTCCTTGTATCATGTGTGATTTTTGGTCCTCTACTCTATGCATACTTATTCCCAAAGTATGTTGAACCCCTTGTTGATGCTTTGCATACTTGCTCCCAAGTATGTGAACCCCCTTGTTGATGTTATGCATGCTTACCCTAAGCAAGTATGCCCCCTTGACCATATCCATGTTGTCATCTTCTTAGTGGTATGGTGATTAACATCATGACCCCTGTTTGAATCATCTTAAATTATGTTGTCCCTATACATGCTTATCCTAAGTATGTATGATCCCCTTAACACCTCAATTATCATCCCCTTAGTGGTATGATGGCTAGCATCATGTCATTGTGACTCTTAGTTCCTTCATAAAACTATAGGTTGGGAACCCCCTTGGAAAAATACCTTGTTGAAAAGAATTTTTGAAAACCTTGGGTGAGTTGGACTTACCCAAGTGTGTGTTTATGAAAGGAAAGGATCTTGGCAAAGATGGTTGGAAAGAAAATCTTGTTTTCGAAAACTTTGGCGACTAAGTATTCACCCGTGACAATTAACCCGCGCAACCACATTACCCTGGAGTGGGACGGGGCTTAGCTCGTAGTTTGTTCTTCTTAACATGGGACACCGCACAACTATATAAGGGTAAGGTTACCCCTGAATCCGGATTGTCGTTGGTGGAGACAATAGTATAAAGGGAGGCCTTCGGGGCTGACCCGTCCGGAAGACACTATGGGTCTCCTGGCTTGGCGGTGGAGCCACGCTCAAAGTGAGGTGAGCTGCCACGGTGCCGGGGAGGTACATACTCCATAGGGTAGGATCCCGTGCTAAGACGAATAGGCGAAAAGCTATGTCCGAGTTTTTGTCATGGCATAGTTGATATGCGGGGATGATGCCCACATGATGAACTCGCGGATCTTGTGGGGAAAGTGTGTAAACTCTGCAGAGTCAAATCTATTCGAATAGCCGTGTCCGCGGTCATGGACGGTTGGAATGGCTGTTGCTTAGCCTAAAGAGTTTTGTTTTATGAAAGTGTTTGACAAAGGAAAGGAAGGAACTTGTTTTCGGAGTACCGGAAGGTACTGGAAAGTTGTGATGACCATTTGGAGATGGTCGGAAAGGAAATAAACTGGGTTACTCCCATCCTAGTGTTTTATGTTGTAGAACTCTTTTGAAGTATCTTCTTCAACAAAGATATAGAGATGTCATAGGATCTTCTTAGTGTCCCCTTCAACTGTGATGTTGGGATGCTACATCCACAAGAGAAACTATTTCTCTTTCTCATGCTACATCCACAAGAGAAACTACTTCTCTTCTACATGCTATTTCCACAAGAGAAATTAGCTCTTCCCTCTTGTCATCTAGATTAGCACTTGTTATCTTGCACTCTTGCAAAGTACCTTCTTGATGGTTTGCGAGTACAATTCCAAATGTACTCACGGCTTTGTCCCTGGCTATTTACTTGGCCAGACTTGGAGGAATTCGACAAATGAAGAAGGATTGGACGACGTCTATGCGAGCTAGGAACGTTCTCCCAGTCAGTTGCCTGTAGGGTTAAGGCAGATGACTCGGGCTCTACGCTGCTGATGTGATTCCGCTACTCTGATGATTAAGTTAGGCCCTTCGAGGCTATATGTAATTATTGGTCATGTGACCGCATTGTAATTTTCTTATTCCGCTTTGTAAAGGATGATGTAATTTGATATCAGTTCGGTTATGTGTTCACGGCACACTGACCATGGGAACGTGAACTGTATACATAACAGGGTATTTCGGACAGCTAGTCCGGGGTCGCCACAGAGCTGGTATCAGAGCTATCTTGACTGTAGGAGACCTTAGTTAGCATGGACGTTAGTTAGGAAACAAGTACTTGGGAAAAACTATTTACGAAATAAACTCTTTCTTTAGTTGGAAACATAGCTTCTACTCCTCTTATTTCTTCCAAACTTCTAAATTCTTATCGCTCCGATTTATTAAAATGTTTAAAAATTCTTACTCTGTTGTCTCATCCACTTCAAACCTACATATTGGACGATGTCCTCAACTCAGACCGGAGACTCGAACTCAAAATCAATCAATCCCTCATGAAGACGCAAGTACCTCCAATTGCAGCTATCGAAGATTGGATGTCGACTTAGCAGTACACACAAAGGGACAGGAAGAGCATGTCTTTGGTTGTCGCCAAATTTTTTTCAAGGAGCTGACCTTGTTCCTCCATGGACTCGCACCTTTTTACAGTCGTCTAGGAGCAAGTCCTTTGTTCTTGGCTAGTAATTTTAGGACAGCTACGAGAAGTTGTCGACTTTGGGAGTATCTCGACAGCTACTCCTCTGAAGACCTCACGTCCCTGGGATATTGAGACCAGAAGTTCTACGCAGTTTTCGCCTCCACTTCAACATCGACGACTCAACACCAGGCTGCTTCACCACCAACTGCTTCGAGAATCCTTGTTGAAGACGATGTCAGCCGGTTAAAGACATCAACATATGTGACCACCCCCAAACCTATAGGATGGATAGGACAAACTCAATCGCTTTGATTGAGCTACCCCCGCGCATTAGGACTTTCTGGGTACTTAGAGTACCATGTCTGGTTTGATGATTGCCTGTAGTTCCCTAGTGTGCTGCCTTGAGTGTTTGTATCTGTTTGCTGTGTACATGTATGTCTTGCTATTTAGACGTTCCCGCCCTTTTTAATTGTTTGGAATTTGTAAAACAGAAATTAAAAATGGAAATCTTCCGGTGTACTGTTTTGCTAATAAAAATAGTTTGGTAGCTCCGATTGATGTGATTCTAATTGCACTAGAACCATTATGAAATTATCTTTCAGATGCCACCAACCTTGTATTTTTAGGATTTTTGTGCGATTTTTAATAAATAAAACTTGATCACTGTTTCTGGTTAGTATTTTGAGTCTCAAAAATTGAAAAATAATTTTTTTTTGAATGATTCCAATTGTGTTGATCTTGTTTTGTTAATGTGCATCTAGGAAAAATACCAGTAGCCTCTGTTAGTGGTATTTTGTCTCTGGTTATGGTTGTATGGGTGTCACATTCCATGATAGGATTAAAGTTTGCCTCGCCGATGTATTGCTAACTGCTAGTTAGTTGGGTAGATTAACGAAAGACTCTAACTCTAAACCCGTTAGAAGTTGTTTTTCAACCGTGAGGGAAACTAACTCAGACCCCTATCTACGCCGACTACTTTCAAGGTCATCTGAAGCATCTCTACTACGCCAACAAAGCAAAAGCCAATACCTTCAAGATCCGCTGAAGCATCTCCACTTCATCAAGAAAGCAGAAGCCCCTACCTTCAAGAGTGACTGCACCTCTACCGAGAAGACTTACTAACTTGGTCTAACCTTGGTATATACTCGCGCTAACCTCGAGGATATCTTTTTGAAAACCACCCCCCTAACACACCGTCTAACTAGATGAGAGAACATTAGCGTCAAAGACAAGCTACATCACATGGTTCATCTGGTCCTCCTCAAGTGAAGCTCCTGAAGATACCTCAAGGACTCAAGGCTATGTGCAACTTACCCGCTCACCAACTGGTATAAGTCAGCACCGACCCGCCAGCTGATGATTGTCATCGACAACCTCTGTTGCTGTTTCATATGGATACCAACTAGGTGTTTCATCAATTTACTAACTCACCGCGCATCCCATATGGTTTAGTTAACACGTGAGTGCCTCTTGAAGATGTGGTCTGCACGTCGCCCCGAAGATTCTACAACTGAATACGGAAGATCGACGACTTCTTCAGAAGCCCCAGATAGGACCACAAGGCAGAAGCTCTGAGTTTGTCCCAAAGCCCGATGAAAAATCTTAAGGGTCGCCTTCCACTAAAATGTGGAGCTAACCCTAAAAAATTTCTACCTTTATAAAACACCGCTGAAAACTTGGGATTGCACTAACCCCTCTTGAAGCCATGGACTACACAACGCCCTCTGAAGATGTTTTCAACTCAAGACAGGAGATCAATGACTTCTCCAAGAAGCGCCCGACAAGACCCGTGGCCGAAGCTTACAGTTTTTAACGCCCCCTCCCCAGTGAACTATTTTAAGGGTGGAAGACTTCGTCTTCCACTAAATTTAAGCTAACTCTAAAAAGTTTTCAACCCTGCTAAGGCACCTTTGGAGTGCACTAAATTTCCGAAGTCGTGAGCTCCACTAGGGTCGTTAAGAAGCTATAGGTCTAACATCTGCAGGGAGTAGTCAATCTCTTCATGAAGCTCGCCATCGGCAAGAATCTATCAATTCTGATAGAAGATGAAGCAACGACCTTCTCTACAACTGCACATCTACAGAAGAATGGAGACTAACTTTAGTTAAACTTTACAACCCCTCTATTTCTACACTCAGTAATCTCGGGACGAGATTATTTTAAGGGTGGAAGATCTGTCACACCCCAACTTTTGCAACCTTGATTAGTTGTCCATAATACAAAAATTAGGGGGAACAAAAAAAAATTCTAATGAAATATTAGATGAATTGCCTTGATCCGTTTGTTGTAATAAATTGTTTTGATTTGCTTGTTGCAATTGTCTTGAGTTACCTCTTAGAATAACACCTCTAGTGTTAAAACAACTTAACAACTCACTAAATGAAACACATGTGTGGCCCTGGAAAAATTCTTTTCCTTTCTTTACCAATGCATCAACCCTATGCTTGGTGATTTCCCCATAAATACCTCAACACAATTTCTAGTCTCCAGAAAATAGTGAAGTTATGGTCACTCTTGTATTACCTTAACCTCCTCTCTTTCAAATAATCAAACCTTTTGACCTAAACCCCAAAACCTCTTTTGGTTTTGTCCTATGACTCAAAATATTAATTCAAAGGATTTTGTCAAAAACCCTTCTTTTAAAAATTTGACTATGATCACCTTTGATCATAGTATCACAAAATAGTTTCTAAAGTTATTTTGTTTTAACACAAAGTATTTACCAAATAGCTTACCCTTACTTTATGTGAATCTAAAATCTTGTGAAAGCTTTTCTTTGTAGTTTTGGTTTCTTAACATAAAATGGAATGATCCATATTTTCTTTCCTCTATGAATCATTCTACTCTTCAAAAACCCTCCCTCTTTTCAAGTATTTCAAGTAAGCCTATTTATCTAGTTTTGAATCAAAATTAAGGACATAGACACCAAAATTGAAGGATATTAGATCTGTGATCAAATATCCATGGCATTGTATTTGCCACTAACACATCTCAATGATCCAAAAGCTCATCTAGCCAAAGTATCAAATTCAACCACCCTTCTATGCATAACCACTATTTCTTCTCAACATTTTTTTATACAATCTTCTCCATTTTGGCTCATGCATTGAAAATCTCCCAAACATATGACCACTACTCCTTCTCATATCCCTCTTTGAGTTTGTCTCCAAATTTTAGTTTAATACGGAGTACCATCATCACCACACACCCTCTCTTCTTCCTTTTTTTTCAAATATCAACTTAGCGTCATCACCATCACACCATCTCTTTTTTTTGGCAATGACCCATCTCCTCTAAATCTTGTCACATGGATCACCATGTCATTGCATAGCAACATGCCCCCTTTTCTCTTCACCCTCCCTTGCACCCTCTCTCTTCATTTGCAAACCCTAGGAGGGCATTACCCCCTCTCTTCTCCTTTCTCTCTTTTTCCTCTTGTGCATGGCCGGGCCTTGGAGCCCATGCACCACCCATCAAACCTGCACCCTCCTGGCCCACACCCACCTCTCTTGGACCTCTCTGGACCCCTGTCCCTTCCTCCACAGGCCCAAAAATGAGCAGCCCAAACCCTGAAAACCCTAGCGACCAGAGAGGGAAAACCAACGTGGGCAGCCACCCGGGAAGTCTCCCGCTCGATCTCCCTCCCTTCCCGCACGTCCATCCCCTCCTGCTGACGTCCTCTGAGCGACGTCACCCCGCCCCCACCCTCCTACGTCATCCCTGACGTCAGTCTCGGCCACCCATTGGCCCCAGACGCCGCCCATCCGCCCGCAGGCCACCCTCCCTCGCCTATAAAACCGAGCCCCCAGCTCACTCCTCTGCCACACCACCTCCCTCCCTCTCCACTGAGCCACACCAGAGCTCCGCAGCGTTCCCCTCCCTCTGCTGCTCGCTGAAGGGAGCCCGCTCCGCCGTGGACCCGTGGTCACCGTACGGGTGACGAGCGAGTCGTGCTCGCCCTCGTCGTTCTCACCTCTCCCTCTCAGTACCAACCTTCTCTCCATCCTCCTCTTGATCTAACGTGCTCCTCCACGACGTCCAGGACCTCCGGGAGCCATCGCCGCTGTCATCTGTCCGAGAGAAGCACCGGGAGAGGAGCTGCCAGCGCCCGCGTCAGAGAGCTGCTGCACGCGACGGAGGAGCTGCCGAGCCCGTCCCTGGGCCGCCCCACCTCGCTGCACCCCCGCCCCAACCGCCGCCGACGACTGCTGCTCTCTACCGGTGAGTCCCGACCGCCCGCTCTCTCCGTTCCGCTCTCGAACGCGCACAGAGACGCAGGGAGAAGAAGCTCCCGTGCGCTGCATGGCCAACCGGCCACGTTGGCCCATGCAGATGGGCCCCGCCTGGGCCCCTCTCCCCTCCTTTTTTATTTTTCCTCCACAACTGCCATCTGGATTTTCTGCTGGGCCGGCCCAAAAACGAAACCCCCGCACGGCCCAGAGATTTCCCGCCCGATTAAATTCATTTGAAAATTGAATTTGCTGTTAAATAGTGATTAAAACCAGAGGCATTCAAATGTTAATAACTCGAGATCTACTAACCCAAATCTAGCGAAACTAACTGCATTAGATCAGAAATTTCAATACCGTTCCAATGCAACTAGCCTCATATTTTTAGGATTTTTGTACGATTTTTGGTGAATTAAACTTTTTCTATGTGTACTGCAGACTCTAGATAATTCCTAAAATTGTAGGATTAATATTTTTGGGTGAATCCAATTGGGTTAGTATTGTTTTAGTACTGGCCATATAGGAAAAATACTGTTAGTCTATGTTAATGCATATTTGTTACTGCTAGTAATATGTGTGTGTCACATGAATTGTTGAACCAAAACTTTTAGTTTATTTAAAATCCTTGACCATCTCTTTCTCATAAAAATGGTCAACCTATGTTTTATTCCTGCAAAACAAAACCCTTTGCAACTTAAACCAAGTGTTATTGTTTTACTTAAGATTTCAAATGGTGTAGAATATTATTTACTCCCTTTTATTAGTAGTGTTTTATAAACAAGATAAAATAGGAAAAATGAGTTCCCGCTTTTCCAAAAAAAAAGTTTGAAATTATAATGTGAATGTTTTTAATACCAAACTAATGCACTTGTCCTCTTTATGATGTTATCTACCAGGGGATGTTTAGTTTATGCCATGGAGATAACCGAGAGAGGCAATTGCTAAGTTGTGATACTCTCATACCTTTACTAGGTAAATAAAATGGGTTCTCTTTTAGTTGCTTGGTAGTATATATAAGTAATTAATATGTTAGACTTAGTAGAGTGATTAGCTTTTGATTGTTGATTGTTGCATGCTTGTTATGATTGGTGCAATGTGTTGATTGTGTTCTTTTATATTTTCCGGCGTTAGATGTGAACAATTCGGAGAAGAAGAAGAAGTGGTTCGGACAAGGATTTTATTTATATTGTTGGGATTCTTATATTGATGGAGTTGAAGAAGTCCAGGGACAAATAAGCTAAGGCAAGCCATCTTTTGATCTCTTGCTATTTATCCTTCTTGTTGTGCTCATTTCTCCATTATATACTTGGTTCCTTGTATCATGTGTGATTTTTGGTCCTCTACTCTATGCATACTTATTCCCAAAGTATGTTGAACCCCTTGTTGATGCTTTGCATACTTGCTCCCAAGTATGTGAACCCCCTTGTTGATGTTATGCATGCTTACCCTAAGCAAGTATGCCCCCTTGACCATATCCATGTTGTCATCTTCTTAGTGGTATGGTGACTAACATCATGACCCCTGTTTGAATCATCTTAAATTATGTTGTCCCTATACATGCTTATCCTAAGTATGTATGATCCCCTTAACACCTCAATTATCATCCCCTTAGTGGTATGATGGCTAGCATCATGTCATTGTGACTCTTAGTTCCTTCATAAAACTATAGGTTGGGAACCCCCTTGGAAAAATACCTTGTTGAAAAGAATTTTTGAAAACCTTGGGTGAGTTGGACTTACCCAAGTGTGTGTTTATGAAAGGAAAGGATCTTGGCAAAGATGGTTGGAAAGAAAATCTTGTTTTCGAAAACTTTGGCGACTAAGTATTCACCCGTGACAATTAACCCGCGCAACCACATTACCCTGGAGTGGGACGGGGCTTAGCTCGTAGTTTGTTCTTCTTAACATGGGACACCGCACAACTATATAAGGGTAATATTACCCCTGAATCCGGATTGTCGTTGGTGGAGACAATAGTATAACGGGAGGCCTTCGGGGCTGACCCGTCCGGAAGACACTATGGGTCTCCTGGCTTGGCGGTGGAGCCACGCTCAAAGTGAGGTGAGCTGCCACGGTGCCGGGGAGGTACATACTCCATAGGGTAGGATCCCGTGCTAAGACGAATAGGCGAAAAGCTATGTCCGAGTTTTTGTCATGGCATAGTTGATATGCGGGGATGATGCCCACATGATGAACTCGCGGATCTTGTGGGGAAAGTGTGCAAACTCTGCAGAGTCAAATCTATTCGAATAGCCGTGTCCGCGGTCATGGACGGTTGGAATGGCTGTTGCTTAGCCTAAAGAGTTTTGTTTTATGAAAGTGTTTGACAAAGGAAAGGAATGAACTTGTTTTCGGAGTACCGGGAAGGTACTGGAAAGTTGTGATGACCATTTGGAGATGGTCGGAAAGGAAATAAACTGGGTTACTCCCATCCTAGTGTTTTATGTTGTAGAACTCTTTTGAAGTATCTTCTTCAACAAAGATATAGAGATGTCATAGGATCTTCTTAGTGTCCCCTTCAACTGTGATGTTGGGATGCTACATCCACAAGAGAAACTATTTCTCTTTCTCATCCTACATCCACAAGAGAAACTACTTCTCTTTGATGTCTACGCCCCCTCCTTTTCCTGTAGACAGTGTTGGGCCTCCAAGAGCAGAGGTTTGTAGAACAGCAGCAAGTTTTCCCTTAAGTGGATCACCCAAGGTTTATCGAACTCAGGGAGGAAGAGGTCAAAGATATCCCTCTCATGCAACCCTGCAACCACAAAGCAAGAAGTCTCTTGTGTCCCCAACACACCTAATAGGTGCACTAGTTCGGCGAAGAGATAGTGAAATACAGGAGGTATGAATATATATGAGCAGTGGCAAGGGCACCAGAAAAGTGCTTTGCCCAGGACAGTAAACAAGCAGTAGTAACGCAGCAGTAGTAACACAGTAAAACAGTAAACAAGCAGCGATAGCAGTATTTAGGAACAAGGCCTAGGGATTAGACTTTCACTAGTGGACACTCTCAACTTTGATCACATAACGAGAATAGATAAATGCATACTCTACACCCTTTTGTTGGATGATGAACACCATTGCGTAGGATTACACGAACCCTCAATGCCGGAGTTAACAAGCTCCACAATTCAATGTTCATATTTAAATAACCTTAGAGTGCATGATAGATCAACTCAACTAAACCAAGTACTAACGTAGCATGCACACTGTCACCTTCATGCTAAGAAAGGAGGCATAGATCATATCAATACTATCATAGCAATAGTTAACTTCATAATCTACAAGAGATCATAATCATAGCCTACGCCAAGTACTAACACGGATGCACACACTCTCACCATTACACCGTGCAGGAGGAATAAAACTACTTTAATAACATCACTAGAGTAGCACATAGATAAATTGTGATACAAAATACATTGCAATCATAAAGAGATATAAATAAGCACTTCACTATGCCATTCATAACGAGTGAATAAGTATTCCGTGAAATATAGCCTAAGAGACCCACACGGTGCACACACTGTCACCTTTACACACGTGGGACAAGGAGTCTCCGGAGATCACATAAGTAAAATTCACTTGACTAGCATAACGACATCTAGATTACAAGCATCATCATATGAATCTCAATCATGTAAGACAGCTCATGAGATTATTGTATTGAAGTACATAGGAGAGAGATGAACCACATAGCTACCGGTACAGCCCCGAGCCTCGATGGAGAACTACTCCCTCCTCATGGGAGACAGCAGCGTTGATGAAGATGGCGGTGGTGTCGATGGAGGAGCCTTCCGGGGCACTTTCCCGTCCCGGCGGCGTGCCGGAACAGAGACTCCTGTCCCCCAGATCTTGGCTTCGCGATGGCGGCGGCTCTGGAAGGTTTCTGCGGGTTTCGTCGAACGTATCAGGGTTTTCGCGACGGAGGCTTTAAATAGGCGGAAGGGCAAGGTCGGTGGACTTCTGGGGGGCCCACACTATAGGGGGGCGCGGGCCCCCCCTTGGCCGCGCCGGCCTAGGGTTTGGTGGCCCTGTGCCCCCTCTCTGGCGGTTCTCGTGTGTTCTGGATGCTTCCGGGCAAAATAGGAACCTGGGCGTTGATTTCGTCCAATTCCGAGAATATTTCTTTACTAGGATTTCTGAAACCAAAAACAGCAGAAAACAAGAATCGGCACTTCGGCATCCGGTTAATAGGTTAGTTCCGTAAAATGCACGAATATGACATAAAGTGTGCATAAAACATGTAGATATCATCAATAACGTGGCATGGAACACAAGAAATTATCGATACGTCGGAGACGTATCAGCATCCCCAAGCTTAGTTTCTGCTCGTCCCGAGCAGGTAAACGATAACAAAGATAATTTCTGGAGTGACATGCCATCATAACCTTGATCATACTATTTGTAAAGCATATGTAGTGAATGCAGCGATCAAAACAATGTATATGACATGAGTAAACAACTGAATCATAAAGCAAAGACTTTTCATGAATAGTACTTCAAGACTAGCATCAATAAGTCTTGCATAAAAGTTAGCTCATAAAGCAATAATTCATAGTAGAGGCATTGAAGCAACACATAGGAAGATAAAGTTTCAGCGGTTGGTTTCAACTTGTAACATGTATATCTCATGGATATTGTCAACATAGAGTAATATAACAAGTGCAATATGCAAGTATGTAGGAATCAATGCACAGTTCACACAAGTGTTTGCTTCTTGAGATGGAGAGAAATAGGTGAACCGACTCAACAATGAAAGTAAAAGAATGGTCCTCCATAGAGGAAAAGCATCGATTGCTATATTTGTGCTAGAGCTTTGATTTTGAAAACATGAAACAATTTTGTCAACGGTAGTAATAAAGCATATGTATCATGTAAATTATATCTTACAAGTTGCAAGCCCCATGCATAGTATACTAATAGTGCCCGCACCTTGTCCTAATTAGCTTGGACTACCGGATCATCGCAATGCACATGTTTTAACCAAGTGTCACAAAGGGGTACCTCTATGCCGCTCGTACAAAGGTCTAAGGAGAAAGCTCGCATTGGATTTCTCGCTATTGATTATTCTCAACTTAGACATCCATACCGGGACAACATAGACAATAGATAATGGACTCCTCTTTTATGCAAAAGCATGTGGCAACAATTAATTTTCTCATATAAGATTGAGGATATTGTCCAAAACTGAAACTTCCACCATGGATCATGGCTTTAGTTAGCGGCCCAATGTTCTTCTCTAACAATATGCATGCTTAACCATAAGGTGGTAGATCTCTCTTACTTCAGACAAGACGAACATGCATAGCAACTCACGTAAAATTCAACAAAGAGTAGTTGATGGCGTCCCCAGTGAACATGGTTATCGCACAACAAGCAACTTAATAAGAGATAAAGTGCATAAGTACATATTCAATACCACAATAGTTTTTAAGCTATTTGTCCCATGAGCTATATATTGCAAAGGTGAATGATGGAATTTTAAAGGTAGCACTCAAGCAATTTACTTTGGAATGGCGGAGAAATACCATGTAGTAGGTAGGTATGGTGGACACAAATGGCATAGTGGTTGGCTCAAGGATTTTGGATGCATGATAAGTATTCCCTCTCGATACAAGGTTTAGGCTGGCAAGGCTATTTGAAACAAACACAAGGATGAACCGGTGCAGCAAAACTCACATAAAAGACATATTGAAAACATTATAAGACTCTACACCGTCTTCCTTGTTGTTCAAACTCAATACTAGAAATTATCTAGACCTTAGAGAGACCAAATATGCAAACCAAATTTTAGCATGCTCTATGTATTTCTTCATTAATGGGTGCAAAGCATATGATGCAAGAGCTTAAACATGAGCACAAAAATTTCCAAGTATCACATTACCCAAGACATTTATAGCAATTACTACATGTATCATTTTCCAATTCCAACCATATAACAATTTAACGAAGAAGAAACTTCGCCATGAATATTATGAGTAGAGCCTAAGGACATACTTGTCCATATGCTACAGCGGAGCGTGTCTCTCTCCCATAAAGTGAATGCTTGGATCCATTTTATTCAAACAAAAACAAAAACAAAAACAAAAACAAACCGACGCTCCAAGAAAAGTACATAAGATGTGACTGAATAAAAATATAGTTTCAAGAGAAGGAACCTGATAATTTGTCGATGAAGAAGGGGATGCCTTGGGCATCCCCAAGCTTAGATGCTTGAGTCTTCTTGAAATATTCAGGGATGAACCACCGGGGCATCCCCAAGCTTAGATTTTTCACTCTCCTTGATCATAGTATATCATCCTCCTCTCTTGACCCTTGAAAACTTCCTCCACACCAAATTCGAAACAAACTCATTAGAGGGTTAGTGCATAATCAAAAACTCACATGTTCAGAGGTGACACAATCATTCTTAACACTTCTGGACATTGCTCAAAGCTACTGGAAGTCAATGGAACAAAGAAATCCATCCCACATAGCAAAAGAAGCAATGCGAAATAAAAGGCAGAATAAACAGTTCGTATTGACGAATTTTATCGGGGCACCAGACTTGCTCAAATGAAAATGCTCAAATTGAATGAAAGTTGCGTACATATCTGGGGATCACTCACGTAAATTGGCATAATTTTCTGAGTTACCTACAGAGAATTTTGCCCAGATTCGTGACAGCAAAGAAATCTGTTTCTGCGCAGTAATCCAAATCTAGTATGAACTTTTCTATTAACGACTTCACTTGGCACAACAAAACACTAAAATAAGATAAGGAGAGGTTGCTACAGTAGTAAACAACTTCCAAGACACAAATATAAAACAAAGTACTGTAGCAAAATAACACATGGGTTATCTCCCAAGAAGTTCTTTCTTTATAGCCATTAAGATGGGCTCAGCAGTTTTGGTGATGCACCCGCAAGAAATAGTATTTGAAGCAAAAGAGAGCTTCAAGAGGCAAATTCAAAACACATTTAAGCCTAACATGCTTCCTATGCAGAGGAATCTTGTACACAAATGAATTCATGAAGAACAAAGTAACAAGCATAGGAAGATAAAACAAGTATAGCTTCAAAAATTTCAGCACATAGAGAGGTGTTTTAGTAACATGAAAATTTCTACAACCATATTTTCCTCTCTCATAATAACTTTCAGTAGTGTCATGAGCAAACTCAACAATATAACTATCAAATGAAACATTATTATCATGAGTCTCATGCATAAAATTATCATTTCTCTCCACATAAGCATAATCATTCTTATTAGTTGTAGTGGGAGCAAATTCAACAAAGTAGCTATCATTATTATTCTCATCAAGTGTAGGAGGCATAGTATAATCACAACAAAATTTACTCTCCATAGTAGGTGGCACCAAAAGACCACTATCATTATAATCATCATAAATAGGAGGCAAAGTATCATCAAAGAAAATTTTCTCCTCAATGCTTGGGGGACTAAAAATATCATGCAAACCAGCTTCCCCAAGCTTAGAATTTTCCATATTATTAGCAACAATGGTGTTCAAAGTATTCATGCTAACATGTTCCATGGTTTTTTTAATTTTCAGATCAAACCATCCATGTCTTAACTCAGGAAATAGAATAAAAAGCTCATTGTTGTCCATTATGCCAAACTAGTGTAAACAAGAAACAAAAAGTTGCAATTGCAGGATCTAAAGGAAATAGCTTCGAGTACTTACAACGGCGAAAATAGCTTAGTAGCCGAGATCCAGAGTGTGAGTACCTTTTACCTTTCCTCCCGGCAACGGCGCCGTAAAATAGCTTGATGTCTACGCCCCTCCTTTTCCTCGTAGACGGTGTTGGGCCTCCAAGAGCAGAGGTTTGTAGAACAGCAGCAAGTTTTCCCTTAAGTGGATCACCCAAGGTTTATCGAACTCGGGGAGGAAGAGGTCAAAGATATCCCTCTCATGCAACCCCGCAACCACAAAGCAAGAAGTCTCTTGTGTCCCCAACACACCTAATAGGTGCACTAGTTCGGCGAAGAGATAGTGAAATACAGGTGGTATGAATATATATGAGCAGTAGCAACGGCACCAGAAAAGTGCTTTGCCCAGGACAGTAAACAAGCAGTAGTAACGCAGCAGTAGTAACACAGTAAAACAGTAAACAAGCAGTGATAGCAGTATTTAGGAACAAGGCCTAGGGATTAGACTTTCACTAGTGGACACTCTCAACTTTGATCACATAACAGAATAGATAAATGCATACTCTACACCCTTTTGTTGGATGATGAACACCATTGCGTAGGATTACACGAACCCTCAATGCCGGAGTTAACAAGCTCCACAATTCAATGTTCATATTTAAATAACCTTAGAGTGCATGATAGATCAACTCAACTAAACCAAGTACTAACGTAGCATGCACACTGTCACCTTCATGCTAAGAAAGGAGGCATAGATCATATCAATACTATCATAGCAATAGTTAACTTCATAATCTACAAGAGATCATAATCATAGCCTACGCCAAGTACTAACACGGATGCACACACTCGTCACCATTAAACCGTGCGGGAGGAATAAAACTACTTTAATAACATCACTAGAGTAGCACATAGATAAATTGTGATACAAAATACATTGCAATCATAAAGAGATATAAATAAGCACTTCACTATGCCATTCATAACAGTGAATAAGTATTCTGTGAAATATAGCCTAAGAGACCCACACGGTGCACACACTCGTCACCTTTACACACGTGGGACAAGGAGTCTCCGGAGATCACATAAGTAAAATTCACTTGACTAGCATAACGACATCTAGATTACAAGCATCATCATATGAATCTCAATCATGTAAGGCAGCTCATGAGATTATTGTATTGAAGTACATAGGAGAGAGATGAACCACATAGCTACCGGTACAGCCCCGAGCCTCGATGGAGAACTACTCCCTCCTCATGGGAGACAGCAGCGTTGATGAAGATGGCGGTGGTGTCGATGGAGGAGCCTTCCGGGGCACTTCCCCGTCCCGGCGGCGTGCCGGAACAGAGACTCCTGTCCCCCAGATCTTGGCTTCGCGATGGCGGCGGCTCTGGAAGGTTTCTGCGGGTTTCGTCGAACGTATCAGGGTTTTCGCGACGGAGGCTTTAAATAGGCGGAAGGGAAAGGTCGGTGGACTTCTGGGGGGGCCCACACTATAGGGGGGCGCGGGCCCCCCTTGGCCGCGCCGGCCTAGGGTTTGGTGGCCCTGTGCCCCCTCTCTGGCGGTTCTCGTGTGTTCTGGATGCTTCCGGGCAAAATAGGAACCTGGGCGTTGATTTCGTCCAATTCCGAGAATATTTATTTACTAGGATTTCTGAAACCAAAAACAGCAGAAAACAGCAACTGGCACTTCGGCATCTGGTTAATAGGTTAGTTCCAGAAAATGCACGAATATGACATAAAGTGTGCATAAAACATGTAGATATCATCAATAATGTGGCATGGAACACAAGAAATTATCGATACGTCGGAGACATATCACTCTTCTACATGCTATTTCCACAAGAGAAATTAGCTCTTCCCTCTTGTCATCTAGATTAGCACTTGTTATCTTGCACTCTTGCAAAGTACCTTCTTGATGGTTTGCGAGTACAATTCCAAATGTACTCACGGCTTTGTCCCTGGCTATTTACTTGGCCAGACTTGGAGGAATTCGACAAATGAAGAAGGATTGGACGACGTCTATGCGAGCTAGGAACGTTCTCCCAGTCAGTTGCCTGTAGGGTTAAGGCAGATGACTCGGGCTCTACGCTGCTGATGTGATTCCGCTACTCTGATGTTTAAGTTAGGCCCTTCGAGGCTATATGTAATTATTGGTCATGTGACCGCATTGTAATTTTCTTATTCCGTTTTGTAAAGGATGATGTAATTTGATATCAGTTCGGTTATGTGTTCACGGCACACTGATCATGGGAACGTGAACTGTATACATAATAGGGTATTTCGGACAGCTAGTCCGGGGTCCCCACACCCATGAGCTACCCGTTCACCAAACCAACCAGCCTCGAAGTGGAATACTCGTCGGTGGTGGGTAGAGGCAGATTATTGTCTCGTTTGCAAATATCACCATCGGTTCTATTCCGTGACAATGCTTTTATTCCGACCGATTGGTTCTGGAGGGAGCGGCGCGAAGCTCTTTTTCTGTGTTGACATCAAGTGACTATGGATCCATGATGAAAGTCAGAAGAAGGAAAGTTCATGAAGGCCGGAGGGGAGAACTAGCTAAGGGAGGTTCAAATCTTCGCGCTGTTGAGGGATTTGCTTGGTGTTCCGACATTCACAGTAGCGGTATGAAAGTGGGGGAGACAACACAGAGTCCTACCTTTCAGGGTGAAAACCCAAGGTTTGGCCTTAACTGGTTGTGCCTGGCAATGACCTTGTTGGAGGCATTGTTTTGAGAGCGGGGGCTATCTTCAGGGTGAAAACCTAAGATCTTTTGATCGGGCGGCGATGGTGTTAGCTCACTGTTCCTTTCTTGGAGGCGTCGTTTTTGGAGAGTCTGTACTTCAGGTGTTGTCTTGGCGGTGGATGTATTGTTGTTGTTATGCCCGAGATACTCTAGCGGGACTTTTGTTTCTTAGTTTTCTTTTTCTTTTTTGGCTGTGTGCATCCGTAGTGCCATTAAGATGGTGCGTTGTTGCAGAGGCTGGATGTAATTTGTATCATTTTGATATTAATATACTCCATTTATCGAAAAATCACCGTCGGTGTTGGAGAAGGACGTGCAGCGCGCGTGACGAGCGACGTGAGCATGACTTTGGCGCCGCCGGCTGCTGGGCCAAGAAAGGGTCCGATTTTTTTTTTTTTTTAAGATATGAAGCAAATGATCTGATCGTGGTCCTTGGCGCCCACACCGAGCAACATCGAGAGCGGGGAGACGGCGAGGTTGGAGCCCGATGCCTCGCCACCGCCGCACACGACTGGCAGAGAACGCGATTTGCAAAGTCCCCTTGTCCATGACTCCATGGCTGCTCCGTGGCTGGCCTGGATCCGGTCGTTTTTTTTTTTGAACAAGGATCCGGTCGTTGGGGTGGGGTGAGATGTCCAGCAGGATTGCCGCCCGAAGTCGCGCACTTCCTGCTCCTGCCGTCCAAGCTCTTTGTCCACCGACTGCCCGCGCACGCCGACGGTCTGTGTTCGCCTGTTCGGCCGACCGTGCTTCTCGGCTCTGCATGGGACTGATCGACGTAGCCCGCGCTCAGGCCCTGCCCCCGACCGGTTCGTCACCACGACCACCTCTGCCGCCCGCCGAGATCCCCTGTTCGCCACCGAGATTGACAAGTCTTCAAGGCAGCCAATGTCGGGGCACCCATCGACACGCACGAAGGGAACCCCTCCGCCCCTTCTTAATCGGCGCTGCCGCTGACCCTCCCGACGGAGGCCCGGCCGCAGGTCTGAATGTCTGATGCACCCTACTTCTTCTCTAGCCGTCTCGCGTTCGGGAGAGGAAACAAACCCGATTCTATTGTTTGGAACACGTAGCCTCGCGCCCTCGCCTGACGCTTGTATCCTATGTTTATACCCCGTGACGCCGAGTATTTTTAGTACGGGCGGCCGGCTTAGTTCGAGTAGGACACCGTTTACTCCCAGCGATGCAGTACGACAGGGAGGAAGGAGCGTTCGGCAAGAACTCTATGAACTCTACCGATTCCAACTACCACAACGGGTGGCGACCGAATTTAACTTACCGGTGGTAATATCTGTAATTCTCATTGATTTTCAGGGGTAGTTTTAAGTTGAACGAAAAAATCACATATTTTGTTTATTAGTAGTACAAATGCCCGTGCGTTGACATTGTCAATATAGTACACATAAAAATATCACATAAAATAAAGCACATGGTAAGATTCAGAACAATTATCTATGAGGAAAAAATAATATACTACAATCTAGTTCCAAATCACGATATCCCGAGTTAATGATAATCAATTTAAATAATTGATTTGTAAACGCCATGCTGTCTCCTGAATCTAATTTGAAAGCACGAAATTTGAAGTTAATGATTATAAGTTTTCAATAGCGGATTCTCATTGACGTCTCCACTGCTTAAAGTGTTGTGTGCTTCCTTATTTCCACTGCATGCACCGTAAATCATCATGTGTGGCGCCTCTTTTGTTTTCGAAACACAGTACGAACGTAGACTCTCACATATACGTACATACACTCACCCCTATGAATCCATGCACGCATATCCTACCCCTACGAGCACCTCCGAGAGACTGCGTCCAAGAAATTTCATCCAACGGATCTTGAGATTGACGAAGTCACCACATGCGCCTCGCTGTCGACAGGAACGTCGCCTCCCACTGAAGAATATTCCGCCTTTAACGAGACACCAAAGTATCTGAAGTTTGAACTCTGATGGACTGGAAGATAAACGCACACACATACACTCTACCCCTATTTGCGCTCTCTTCCTCCCAACTTCCTTATCCAGAAGTGATGTTTGTTTCGCTTTCATTGTAGGATGAGTCGTGACATCATTAGCGGCGCTGGATGTATTCCCCTGCATTCACATGAAAACCAAAGATTTTGACAAAAAAAAATACTCTAGTAAATATGGCCCCTAGCACATACAACAACCGCCAAGTAAGAGTAAAATGCATGAGACATTATTGAACTTGTGCGTACAAGTCAGTTTAGTCACTGTATTCAGAAAAGCTCAATTTACGGTCATCAAAAACGCACTCAGGTTCACATACCATAACCACAGATGGTCCAGCTACGTATTTGGTGATGTGGCTGCATGGGACCCTTATGGTAGTGGCAGAACTATCCCAACCGGCTATGGTTTTTACAGGAAACCACTAAAGATCTCTTGTTTCCGAAGAACACCCAACCTGTTGAGAAGCATTGGCTCCCTTCGTTCTTGCCTCAAGTCCCAAATCCGGCAACGCCACTGTAGGATTAGGACACGCCGGAGCGCCCCTGCCTAACCACACCAGAACGGTTAATGACAGGAAGGGTGCATATTTTGGCAGCCACAAAGGAGTGAGACAAGGGGACCCTTTTGCACCTTTTCTTTTCAATATGGCAGCCAACAGTCTTGAAAAAATGATTTCAGTTGCCCAGCAGAATGGGTTGTTGACAGGTCTTGCAGACAATATTATCCAGCATGGTGTTGCCATGCTCCAGTATGCAGATGACACTATTCTTTTGATACAAGATGATGTGGAACAGGCCAGAAATCTGAAACTTCTCTTATACCTCTTTGAAGCAATGTCTGGTTTAAAAATTAATTTCGATAAGAGTGAGATTATGCTGATTATGCCAGATGACAGTAAAATGCAGTGCTACTCTGAACTTTTCAATTGTCAGAGTGGAAATTGGCCTATAAAGTATCTGGGTACCCCCATTTCAGCTAGAAGGCCTACTGTTGCTGAAATGAATTTCCTAGGTGAAGCAACTAAGAAAAAGATGTGTGGCTGGGTTGGTAACAATATGTCCATTGGAGGGAGATTGATTAAAATATCTGATTGCCTCTCTAGCATTGGAGTATACCAGATGTCTATGAGGCTCCTCCACAAAACTACCATTGAAGAGATGGATAAGACAATCAGAACTTTCTTCTGGGCATGCAGTGCTGATAAGAAAAAATACCACTTTGACAAAGTGGAGATGGATTTGTAAGCCAAGAAAAAAAGGTGGCCTGGGTCTGAAAGATCTAACTAAATTCAATATCAGCCTGATGTGTAAGTGGTGGTGGAAACTAGAATCAGGAACTGGTCCTTGGCAGGATTTTATGAATAGAAAGTATGTGAAAGATACAGGTGTTTTCTATTCAAGAAGATGTATAGGAGATTCACCCCTGTGGGCTGATATGATGAAAATCAAATCCACTTATCTTAGTGGAAGAAGAATCAAGGTGGGGAATGGAAAGTTAACAAGCTTTTGGCATGATGCATGGTGCAGCTCCCAACCTTTGAGAGATATGTTCCCAGACATTTTTAGTATCTGCAATGAACAGAATGTGACAGTTGCAGAATCATCTGCTCTTGGGTGGAATCTGTCCTTTAGAAGATTTTTAACACCTGATTTAGATCACCAGGTGCATGGTCTGCTGCACATTGTGAGACAGACTGTTTTATCTCATGAAAGAGACAAACCATGTTGGAAATGGACAAAAAGTGGAAATTTTACTGTTAAGTCCATGTACAATCATCTCTGCAGGAATTCAATGGACAGATCCTTCAAACACCTTTGGAAAAGTAGAATTCCACTGAAGACAAAAATTTGGCTCTGGTTGATTTGGCACAATGCTATTGCAACAAAAGATAATCTGTTGAAGAGGAATTGGGTGGGAAGTGCCTCCTGTCAGTTCTGCGAGGAAAATGAATCTATTTCTCATCTGTTCTTTGAGTGTGTCGCAGCAAAATTCGTTTGGAGCTTTGTTGCAACAGCTTTGGGAGCTGCTAATAGACCTGGGAGCTTTACACAATTCTTCTGGTGTCTTCCCAGAGTAATCCCAGCTAGTAGAAACGTGCAAATTGCTGGTCTTGCTGCCATTTGCTGGGCTATATGGAAATTAAGAAATAGATCTTGCTTTGAGCATAAACTCATCAAAAATCCAAGTGAATTGATTAGCTTTGCTACTGTGTTCATGAATTACTGGGCAGGTCTTCACAGCTCTCCGGACGCCGATAACATCAGGGCGGGCGCTGCCAATCTTCTTCAGCTTGCTACGAGTGTGCCTGCTGCATCGACGGAGGGACGCCCAGGAAGAACTCTTCGCATTGCAGACGCCACGATGGAGGACCTTGCTGAGGATCAGATGGAGATGGATGAATGATGTTGGTTCCCCGCTGCTGATGTTGTTTTGCTGATTAAGTTGCCACTTCCCTGCATGGGTGCTTTTTGGGCAAGTTCTTGCTGGTCCTGGTGAATGGCCTGCTTTACAAACTGTTGGTGCTGTTATTTTACCTCTTTTTGTAATAATAAGTCTGTAGCTTCTAAAACGTTAGCATTAGGCGGCGTCCCCCCCTCCTTCCTCCCGTGCGCGGTATAACACTAAGTTGTATGCCTGTGTGCTGCTTTTCGTTATCTGCGAAAAGGTAATGAAAATCGATCCCATGTTGGGTCGCTTGGAAAAAAAACCACACCAGCACGGCCTCGCCTCCCCGTCCCGTGTTCCACTCTCGACGTAGCAGCCCATGCTCGTCTAGCCGGAGGAGTCACGAGAGCACCGATGCAACACCATGGTCGACGACAGAGATGGACAGAGCAGGAACACGTGTCGAAGGAACCCATAGGTGCCGATCTGGCGATTACGGGCACCACACCTTATTTCGTCGGCATGGAAGACCAATCCGAGCAAGGCGGACTTCTAGGTAGCCTGTCTAGGCTTGCCGGGGCCGAGACCGGCGCCACACGTCAGCGGTGGAGGGTGGCCCATATTGAAGACCGGGCCAGCAAGCTTATTGTACAGTAATTGTCCACATATGGGCCAAATGATGTGCTACATATAGCCTGAAATTTCGTGGGAAGACCGGGCCAGGGCCCAGTATGGCCCATGAGAGGCGCTGCAACTGCACACCTTGCAGTGAAGGCGTGACGCATGGCGGAGGAAGCCACGTCGGCAGGTGCGACTTCTACATTGGTTGGCACGTCGGCTTATGAAGACTGAGGAGGAGCATCAACAACAACATTGAGAGGGGGACACAGCACTGCGAGGAAGGTCGGGAAGGGCCGAGTCGCGCATCGAAGGCCGCCGCTGCACGGGCTGGGACCTATCTATTTGCCTCACGGGCACCACATCAACGAGCTCCTACTGGGCGAGGGCGTACTTGGCCTTGGCCACCGACGACGTCACGTTCGTCGGACATAAGGGCATCTCCAGCGGGTTGACCCAAACCGGCGATCCAAACGGTCCATTTCTATCCGTTTTTGTTGGCCCACGAACAGGATGCGCCGTGCTGTCCGGCACGCCGGCTGTGCGTACTGCGGAGGTGGCGGCGCGTACTGCGGTGGGGTCGGTGGCGGAGGAAGTCGAACATCCTGGTCGTCCCACGCTACATGTGGTGGCGCGTGCGGCGGCAGCGGTGGTACGTACCGCCTGTTGCGGCCTGGTTGGTGCTGATGAGGTGGTTGCGCGGCTGCCGCCGGCGCCTGCGGGGCGGAGAACATGTGCGTCTGCGGCGGCGGAGGGACCGCGCGGCGCCGCGCAGGGTTTCTCCGAGGCGGGGAATCCTAGCAACGCCGCCGGTCTAACGACGAGCCGGCCTGGTGGTCGTTGGTGGTCTTCTTTAGCCACTTCAGCATCTTTATCGTGCGTGCGCGCATATGTGGCAATGGCGGCGGTGGTTGGAGTGTGGAGCAGATGTGAGCGAGGCCGTGGTTATATAACGCTGGCCATCAATGCCGAGCGCGGCCGCGTGGCTTCCAGGGCCATCGGCTTCAATGTCGGCGCAGGAGTCCAGCGACGGGCACAGACTTCAGCGGCAGGCGTAGCGGTCAGGGCCGGCCTTGATGGCAAACAGTGCTTCTGCCTTTGAGTCGCTTTCAGGTGGGTCCGCGGCACGCGTGCCAAGACACGCTCGTTGTCCGCGAATTATCCGGCCCGACGCATCGATTTCCCAAATTTAAGGCACGAATGCATCGACAAACGGGTCGGTTCGTTTGTGTTGCTCCGCTGGAGGCGTGCGCGGGCTATCCGCCAGTCCGCGCGGACTGAAATGGTCGGTCTATGTCGAGGGCATGGGAGTGCGGACACTCCCGCTAAAGATGCTTACGCGGGAGAACACGGGAGGGCGAACGGAAAATTCTCAGTGATGCAGGGAACGAGCGAGGGAGCTAGTGTTGCAGGGGCCGTGGAGGGTGCTTGTGGTCCGTAGAAGGCGGGGATGAGCGCCGCCGGTGGTGCCAGGAGGTTGGGGATGGGGAGCACTTTCACCCCGTGACGATGGCCTCTGGCCGCAAGAACTAGCTGAGTCGTGGTCTCATGGAAGAATACTGCTCCTTGTCTTCTGCTTCCGCGAGCGTTTGCGGCAGCGCCTGAAGCAGCTGAGATCGGCAGAGCAATTTGGAGAGCGGCGTCACAATCAACCCATCCGGAGGACAGTGGTCAATTAATTTAGAGGTCGTTTGGTATCCATCATTTGAGCCTGGAATCCTGGAATTCATTTTAAAATTCCATAGGTGGGCTGTTTGGTTGCCACAGAATTGGACCATCATTTCATTTAGGAAATCCAGCAAAATGATGTCATGTGTAATCACAATTCCGAGCTGAAACCTGTCATTCACAATTCCTGTGGCAACCAAACAAATTCAATATTGAATTCTACTGTCATTTACAATTTCTGTGGCAACCAAACAAGTGTCCATTTCTGGAATTACAATATAAATGAAATGAATACATGTATTCATTTCAAAATGCTACAAATGAAATGAAAACCTGGCTTCCAAACGACTTCTTAGGGGAATTTTGGCAAAACAAAAGGGCGGTTCTGAAAGAACATTTCCCGCCCTTTTGGGTTTTGTGTGTTTGATGTCAACACTAGGTATATATTTATGTGTGTTTATGTAGACAGGTACAAGTTATCAAGAAATATGTTGGATTGGTGAAATGGTATGGCTGTTCTGAAGTTCTGCAGGTCTTTTTGTTTCTGGCGGAAGTTCCAGCCCCAGCAGGCGGAAGTTCCGCCCTGGTACGTTCAGCAGAAGCCTCTCAGCACAGTTCTGTGTGCAGTTGTTTCTCCCTGACCGGAAGTTCCGGTGGAGTTGGCCGGAAGTTCCGGTCAGCGGAACTTCCGCCCAACTTCCGGACAAGTTCCGGAATTCTGGAATTGTGGCTCAGTAATGTCCAGTATGGTTTTCGCCAAATTCCGGAACTTGGCCGGAAATTGGCCGGAACTTCCGGTCACCGGAAGTTCCGCCCAAGTTCCGCCCCAACATCTTCTGAACTGGACGTCTGTCGAAGGCGGAAGTTCCGGCCCTCATGGCCGGTACTTCTGGTGGAAGCCGGAACTTCCGGCCCTCCTGGCCGGAACTTCCGGTGTTAGTGGATTTCGCCCCAACGGTCAGATCTGAGAGCTCCAATCATATAAATAGCTTTCTTCTCCAAAGGGACAAGTTGCTCAATCATTGCAAAAAAAATCTGCCAAGCTTCACCACCATTAGAGCCACCTCAAGAACACAAGATTTGCAAGATCTCCTTCCTCCCCCAACCAAAGCTCTTGATCTTTGGAGATTCGAAGGAGAAGACACCGATCTACATCCTCACCGAAGCGTTCTTCATTTCCCCCTCATTTGTTTGAGGGATCTCATGCTAGTGTTCCTATTTGGTTCCCTAGTTGATTTGTGTTGATGTGTTCTTGTTGATTGTTGTATTGTTACAGATTTGGGAGCCTCCAATTCAGTTGTGGATGTGTGCCCCAAGAACCTTGTAAAGGCCCGGTTTCCGCCTCGAGGAAATCCCTTAGTGGAAGTGGGCTAGGCCTTCGTGGCGTTGCTCACCGGAGATCTGAGTGAAGCCTTCATGGCTGTTGGTTTGGCTTTCGTAGCAACCACACTCCTCCAAACGTAGACGTACCTTCTTGCAAAGGAAGGGAACTACGGGAATCATCTCCGTGTCATCGCGTGCTCCACTCTCGGTTACCTCTATCCTATTCTATCTCTTATATTGCGTAGCTATATCTCGCTTAGTTGCTTATCTTGTCATATAGGTAAATTCACGTAGTTGCATATCTAGAGAATTTACCTTTGTGTCAAGCCTAAATCGAAAAAGAACTAAAAATTGGTTAGCACCTATTCACCCCCCCCCTCTAGGTGCGGCATACGATCCTTTCAATTGGTATCAGAGCCTCGGCTCTTATTTCGGGCTTAACCGCCTAAGAGTATGCCGGACGATGGACCTACGGAAGGGGAGACTAAGATGGTCACCATGGATGATATCAATTCGTTGAGGTCATCCATGGATGCTCAAATGGAAAGCATGAGAAAGATGATTTCCGAGGTTTTGACTCCACCCCATCCTGTGGCTCCCACCAAAGAGGGTAATGTCACGGATGCGTTAGAAGAGGATGATTCTTCGGTATTACCCTCCTCTACCACACCCGTGGATGGTGATAACATAAACACTATCAAATCTACCATTGCATCTCCTAAGGGAACTAGTGAAAGTGAGAGCTACAATCGAGTACCTCCACATTTTCAATCTCCCGATATACCGGTTCCCCATCCTAATATAAACATCCGGGGCGACCCACCTAAGTTTTCCGTTAATGATTACGATACTTGGCAATTTGAGTTTAGCTCTCTGATGGCGTGTATTTCACACGTTCGTTGGGCAACCCCAAGAGGAAGGTATGATGCGCATAGCAGCAAGTTTTCCCTCAGAAAGAAACCAAGGTTTATCGAACCAGGAGGAGCCAAGAAGCACGTTGAAGGTTGATGGCGGCGGGATGTAGTGCGGCGTGATACGTCTCCAACGTATCGATAATTTCTTGTGTTCCATGCCACATTATTGATGTTATCTACATGTTTTATGCACACTTTATGTCATATTCGTGCATTTTCTGGAACTAACCTATTAACAAGATGCCGAAGTGCCGATTCTTGTTTTCTGCTGTTTTTGGTTTCGAAATCCTAGTAAAGAAATATTCTCGGAATTGGACGAAATAAAAGCCTGGAGGCCTATTTTCTCACGAAGCTTCCAGAAGTCCGAAGACGAAACGAAGTGGGGCCACAGGGGAGCCAAACCCTAGGGCGGCGCGGCCCCCCCCTTGGCCGCGCCGCCCTGTCATCTGGGGCCCCTGTGCCCCCTCTCGACTTGCCCTTCCGCCTACTTAAAGCCTCCGTGACGAAACTTCCAGTACCGAGAGCCACGATACGGAAAACATTACTGAGACGCCGTCGCCGCCGATCCCATCTCGGGGGATCCTGGAGATCGCCTCCGGCACCCTGCCGGAGATGGGAATCATCTCCCGGAGGACTCTACACCGCCATGGTCGCCTCCGGAGTGATGAGTGAGTAGTCTACCCCTGGACTATGGGTCCATAGCAGTAGCTAGATGGTTGTCTTCTCCCCATTGTGCTATCATTGTCGGATCTTGTGAGCTGCCTATCATGATCAAGATCATCTATATGTAATTCTATATGTTGCGTTTGTTGGGATCCGATGAATAGAGAATACTTGTTATGTTGATTATCAAAGTTATGCTTATGTGTTATTTATGATCTTGCATGCTCTCCGTTTCTAGTAGAGGCTCCGGCCAAGTTTTTACTTTTAACTCCAAGAGGGAGTACTTATGCTCGATAGTGGGTTCATGCCTGCATTGACACCAGGACGAGTGACGAGAAAGTTCTAAGGTTGTGTTGTGCTTGTTGCCACTAGGGATAAAACATTGATGCTATGTCTAAGGATGTAGTTGTTGATTACATTACGCACCATACTTAATGCAATTGTCTCGTTGCTTGCAACTTAATGCTGGAGGGGGTTCGGATGATAACTCTGATGGTGGACTTTTTAGGCATAGATGCGAGTTGGATGGCGGTCTATGTACTTTGTCGTAATGCCCAATTAAATCTCACTATACTCATCATGATATGTATGTGCATTGTCATGCTCTCTTTATTTGTCAATTGCCCAAGCTGTAATTTGTTCACCCAACATGCTTGTTCGTCTTATGGGAGAGACACCTCTAGTGAGCTGTGGACCCCGGTCCAATTCTCTTTACTTGAAATACAATCTACTGCAATACTTGTTTTTACTGTTTTCTCTGCAAACAATCATCTTCCACACAATACGGTTAATCCTTTGTTACAGCAAGCCGGTGAGATTGACAACCTCAACTGTTTCGTTGGGGCAAAGTACTTTGGTTGTGTTGTGCGGGTTCCACGTTGGCGCCGGAATCTCCGGTGTTGCGCCGCACTACATCCCGCCGCCATCAACCTTCAACGTGCTTCTTGGCTCCTCCTGGTTCGATAAACCTTGGTTTCTTTACGAGGGAAAACTTGCTGCTGTGCTCATCATACCTTCCTCTTGGGGTTGCCCAACGAACGTGTGAAATACACGCCATCAAGCATATTTTCTGGCGCCGTTGCCGGGGAGATCAAGACAGGCTGCAAGGGGAGTCTCCACTTCTCAATCTCTTTACTTTGTTTTTGTCTTGCTTTATTTTATTTACTACTTTGTTTGCTGCACTAAATCAAAATACAAAAAAATTAGTTGCTAGTTTTACTTTATTTGCTATCTTGTTTGCTATATTGAAAACACAAAAAAATTAGTTACTAGCATTTACTTTACTTATTTCATCATGTTTCCTTTTAATTTTACCACAAAGAACATACCGGTAGGACGTGGGTCTATAGTTGGGAGAAATAACATAGAAGAATTCTTCAACCATGTTAGTACCATTGAAAATTTTGAAGATAGACACTTGGTAGACCTTGCGCCTACTTATGAAATTGCTGCTGCGCATTTAGTTCGCTTGTTGGAAACCAAATTTGTTAATCTCAATCCTATAATCCAACATATGTTTTTCACACTTGGTGATATGGAAGAAGGGGAAAAGAAAGATTTTGTTTTAGAAACCATTCTTAGAGAATTTGGTGGTCTAGCAAGAGAAGCTAGAAAGGTCTTTGCTAAATTTAATATGCTTGGTTCTCCTACTAATTTTGCTAGTCTCCTTGAAAAGATGGATATGGATAGAATAAGATACACTAATAATATTGATGATGGTGGGGAGATCAAAGCACCAATACCATGCAAGCTCCTAGCTATGAATGATGCACTAGAAAATAATTATGCTTGGCTTGTTCCTGAAAATTTGTTTGATGAGAGTAGCACGCCTAAGACTAATGAAAAGGGAGATGCTAAAACTTATGTATCTAATATAATATGCCTGGTTGAGAAGAGCCCACACCCCGCTGTAGAAGTTCCACCCTTTGATAATACTTGATACACACTTTCTGCGCCTAGCTGAAAGGCGTTAAAGAAAAGCGCTTATGGGAGACAACCCATGTTTTTACCTACAGTACTTTGTTTTTATTTTGTGTCTTGGAAGTTGTTTACTACTGTAGCAACCTCTCCTTATCTTAGTTTTGAGTTTTGTTGTGCCAAGTTAAGCCGTTGATAGAAAAGTAAGTACTAGATTTGGATTACTGCGCAGTTCCAGATTTCTTTGCTGTCACGAATCTGAGTCCACTGCCCTGCAGGAAGCTCAGAAAATTATGCCAATTTACGTGCATGATCCTCAGATATTTACGCAACTTTCATTCAATTTGAGCATTTTCATTTGAGCAAGTCTGGTGCCATTTTAAAATTCGTCAATACGAACTGTTCTGTTTTGACAGATTCTGCCTTTTATTTCGCATTGCCTCTTTCGCTATGTTGGATGAATTTCTTTGATCCACTAATGTCCAGTAGCATTATGCAATGTCCAGAAGTGTTAAGAATGATTGTGTCACCTCTGAATATGTCAATTTATATTGTGCACTAACCCTCTAATGAGTTGTTTCGAGTTTGGTGTGGAGGAAGTTTTCAAGGATCAAGAGAGGAGTATGATGCAACATGATCAAGGAGAGTGAAAGCTCTAAGCTTGGGGATGCACCCGGTGGTTCACCCCTGCATATATCAAGAAGACTCAAGCGTCTAAGCTTGGGGATGCCCAAGGCATCCCCTTCTTCATCGACAAATTATCGGGTTCCTCCCCTGAAACTATATTTTTATTCGGCCACATCTTATGTGCTTTTTCTTGGAGCGTCGGTTTGTTTTTGTTTTTGTTTTGTTTGAATAAAATGGATCCTAGCATTCACTTTATGGGAGAGATACACGCTCCGCTGTAGCATATGGACAAATATGTCCTTGGTTTCTACTCATAGTATTCATGGCGAAGTTTCTCCTTCGTTAAATTGTTATATGGTTGGAATTGGAAAATGATACATGTAGTAATTGCTATAAATGTCTTGGGTAATGTGATACTTGGCAATTGTTGTGCTCATGTTTAAGCTCTTGCATCATATGCTTTGCACCCATTAATGAAGAAATACATAGAGCATGCTAAAATTTGGTTTGCATATTTGGTTTCTCTAAGGTCTAGATAATTTCTAGTTTTGAGTTTGAACAACAAGGAAGACGGTGTAGAGTCTTATAATGTTTACAATATGTCTTTTATGTGAGTTTTGCTGCACCGGTTCATCCTTGTGTTTGTTTCAAATAAGCCTTGCTAGCCTAAACCTTGTATCGAGAGGGAATACTTCTCATGCATCCAAAATACTTGAGCCAACCACTATGCCATTTGTGTCCACCATACCTACCTACTACATGGTATTTTCCCGCCATTCCAAAGTAAATTGCTTGAGTGCTACCTTTAAAATTCCATCATTCACCTTTGCAATATATAGCTCATGGGACAAATAGCTTAAAAACTATTGTGGTATTGAATATGTAATTATGCACTTTATCTCTTATTAAGTTGCTTGTTGTGCGATAACCATGTTTGCGGGGAACGCCATCAACTCATTGTTGAATTTCATGTGAGTTGCTATGCATGTTCGTCTTGTCCGAAGTAAGGGCGATCTACACCGAGTTGAATGGTTTGAGCATGCATATTGTGAGAGAAGAACATTGGGCCGCTAACTAAAGCCATGATTCATGGTGGAAGTTTCGAGTTTTGGACAAATATCCTCAAATCTCTAATGAGAAAAGAATTAATTGTTGTCAAATGCTTAAAGCATTAAAAGAGGAGTCCATTATCTGTTGTCTATGTTGTCCCGGTATGGATGTCTAAGTTGAGAATAATCAAAAGCGAGAAATCCAAATGCGAGCTTTCTCCTTAGACCTTTGTACGGGCGGCATAGAGGTACCCCTTTGTGAAACTTGGTTAAAGCATATGTATTGCGGTGATAATCCAGGTAGTCCAAGCTAATTAGGACAAGGTGCGGGCACTATTGGTACACTATGCATGAGGCTTGCAACTTATAAGATATAATTTACATGATGCATATGCTTTATTACTACCGTTGACAAAATTGTTTCATGTTTTCAAAATCAAAGCTCTAGCACAAATATAGCAATCGATGCTTTTCCTCTATGAGGACCATTCTTTTACTTTCAATGTTGAGTCAGTTCACCTATTTCTCTCCACCTCAAGAAGCAAACACTTGTGTGAACTGTGCATTGATTCCTACATACTTGCTTATTGCACTTATTATATTACTCTATGTTGACAATATCCATGAGATATACATGTTACAAGTTGAAAGCAACCGCTGAAACTTAATCTTCTTTTGTGTTGCTTCAATACCTTTACTTTGAATTATTGCTTTATGAGTTAACTCTTATGCAAGACTTATTGATGCTTGTCTTGAAGTGCTATTCATGAAAAGTCTTTGCTTTATGATTCACTTGTTTACTCATGTCATACACATTGTTTTGATCGCTGCATTCTCTACATATGCTTTACAAATAGTATGATCAAGTTTATGATGGCATGTCACTCCAGAAATTATCTTTGTTATCGTTTTACCTGCTCGGGACGAGCGAGAACTAAGCTTGGGGATGCTGATACGTCTCCAACGTATCGATAATTTCTTGTGTTCCATGCCACATTATTGATGTTATCTACATGTTTTATGCACACTTTATGTCATATTCGTGCATTTTACGGAACTAACCTATTAACAAGATGCCGAAGTGCCGATTCTTTGTTTTCTGCTGTTTTTGGTTTCAGAAATCCTAGTAAAGAAATATTCTCGGAATTGGACGAAATAAAAGCCCGAGAGGCCTATTTTCTCACGAAGCTTCCGGAAGTCCGAAGACGAAACGAAGTGGGGCCACGGGGAGCCAAACCCTAGGGCGGCGCGGCCCCCCCTTGGCCGCGCCGCCTCGTCATCCGGGGCCCCTGTGCCCCCTCTCGACTTGCCCTTCCGCCTACTTAAAGCCTCCGTGACGAAACTTCCAGTGCCGAGAGCCACGATACGGAAAACATTACTGAGACGCCGTCGCCGCCGATCCCATCTCGGGGGATCCTGGAGATCGCCTCCGGCACCCTGCCGGAGAGGGGAATCATCTCCCGGAGGACTCTACACCGCCATGGTCGCCTCCGGAGTGATGAGTGAGTAGTCTACCCCTGGACTATGGGTCCATAGCAGTAGCTAGATGGTTGTCTTCTCCCCATTGTGCTATCATTGTCGGATCTTGTGAGCTGCCTATCATGATCAAGATCATCTATATGTAATTCTATATGTTGCGTTTGTTGGGATCCGATGAATAGAGAATACTTGTTATGTTGATTATCAAAGTTATGCTTATGTGTTATTTATGATCTTGCATGCTCTCCGTTTCTAGTAGAGGCTCCGGCCAAGTTTTTACTTTTAACTCCAAGAGGGAGTACTTATGCTCGATAGTGGGTTCATGCCGCATTGACACCAGGACGATGTGAGAAAGTTCTAAGGTTGTGTTGTCTTGTTGCCACTAGGGATAAAACATTGATGCTATGTCTAAGGATGTAGTTGTTGATTACATTACGCACCATACTTAATGCAATTGTCTGTTGCTTGCAACTTAATACTTGGAGGGGTTCGGATGATAACTCTGATGGTGGACTTTTTAGGCATAGATGCGGTTGGATGGCGGTCTATGTACTTTGTCGTAATGCCCAATTAAATCTCACTATACTCATCATGATATGTATGTGCATTGTCATGCTCTCTTTATTTGTCAATTGCCCAAGCTGTAATTTGTTCACCCAACATGTCTGTTCGTCTTATGGGAGAGACACCTCTAGTGAGCTGTGAACCCCGGTCCAATTCTCTTTACTTGAAATACAATCTCTTGCAATACTTGTTTTTACTGTTTTCTCTGCAAACAATCATCTTCCACACAATACGGTTAATCCTTTGTTACAGCAAGCCGGTGAGATTGACAACCTCACCTTGTTTCGTTGGGGCAAAGTACTTTGGTTGTGTTGTGCGGGTTCCACGTTGGCGCCGGAATCTCCGGTGTTGCGCCGCACTACATCCCGCCGCCATCAACCTTCAACGTGCTTCTTGGCTCCTCCTGGTTCGATAAACCTTGGTTTCTTTCTGAGGGAAAACTTGCTGCTGTGCTCATCATACCTTCCTCTTGGGGTTGCCCAACGAACGTGTGAAATACACGCCATCACGGCGCAACACCAGAGATTCCGGCGCCAACGTGGAACCTGCACAACACAACCAAAGTACTTTGCCCCAACGAAACAGTGAGGTTGTCAATCTCACCGGCTTGCTGTAACAAAGGATTAACCGTATTGTGTGGAAGATGATTGTTTGCAGAGAAAATAGTAAAAACAAGTATTGCAGACAGATTTGTATTTCAGTATTAAAGAATGGACCGGGGTCCACAGTTCACTAGAGGTGTCTCTCCCATAAGATAAAAGCATGTTGGGTGAACAAATTACAGTCGGACAATTGACAAATAGAGAGGGCATAACAATGCACATACATGACATGATAAGTATAGTGAGATTTAATTGGGCATTACGACAAAGTACATAGACCGCCATCCAACTGCATCTATGCCTAAAAAGTCCACCTTCAAGGTTATCATCCGAACCCTCCGATATTAAGTTGCTAACAACAGACAATTGCATTAAGTATGGTGCGTAATGTAATCAACAACTACATCCTCGGACATAGCGCCAATGTTTTATCCCTAGTGGCAACAAGCACAACACAACCTTAGAACTTTCTCGTCACTCGTCCCAGTGTCAATGTAGGCATGAACCCACTATCGAGCATAAATACTCCCTCTTGGAGTTAAGAGTAAAAACTTGGCCGAGCCTCTACTAGAAACGGAGAGCATGCAAGATCATAAACAACACATATGTAATAACTTGATAATTAACATGACATGGTATTCTCTATCCATCGGATCCCGACAAACACAACATATAGAATTACAGATAGATGATCTTGATCATGTTAGGCAGCTCACAAGATCCAACAATGAAGCACAATAAGGAGAAGACAACCATCTAGCTACTCGCTATGGACCCATAGTCCAGGGGTGAACTACTCACTCATCACTCCGGAGGCGACCATGGCGGTGTAGAGTCCTCCGGGAGATGAATCCCCTCTCCGGCAGGGTGCCGGAGGAGATCTCCGAATCCCCGAGATGGGATCGGCGGCGGCGGCGTCTCGGTAAGGTTTTCCGTATCGTGGTTTTTCGCCTCGGGGTTTCACGACGGAGGCTTTAAGTAGGCGGAAGGGCGAGTCGGGGCCGGACGAGGGGCCACACCATAGGCGGCGCGGGCCCCCCGGGCCGCGCCGGCCTATGGTGTCGCCACCTCGTGGCCCCACTTCGTGTGTTCTTCGGTCTTCTGGAAGCTCCGTGGAAAAATAGGCCCCCGGGTCTTCGTTTCGTCCAATTCCGAGAATATTTCGTTACTAGGATTTCGAAACCAAAAACAGCAGAAAACAGAACCGGCACTTCGGCATCTTGTTAATAGGTTAGTTCCAGAAAATGCACGAATATGACATAAAGTGTGCATAAAACATGTAGGTATCATCAATAATATGGCATAGAACATAAGAAATTATCGATACGTCGGAGACGTATCAGCATCCCCAAGCTTAGTTCTGCTCGTCCCGAGCAGGTAAAACGATAACAAAGATAATTTCTGAAGTGATATGCCATCATAACCTTGATCATACTATTTGTAAACATATGTAGTGGATGCAGCGATCAAAACAATGGTAATGACATGAGTAAACAAGTGAATCATAAAGCAAAGACTTTTCATGAATAGTACTTCAAGACAAGTATTAATAAGTCTTGCATAAGAGTTAACTCATAAAGCAATAAATCAAAGTAAAGGCATTGAAGCAACACAAAGGAAGATTAAGTTTCAGCGGTTGCTTTCAACTTGTAACATGTATATCTCATGGATAATTGTCAACATAGAGTAATATAACAAGTACAATATGCAAATATGTAGGAATCAATGCACAGTTCACACAAGTGTTTGCTTCTTGAGGTGGAGAGAAATAGGTGAACTGACTCAACATAAAAGTAAAGAGAATGGTCCTTCAAAGAGGAAAGCATCGATTGCTATATTTGTGCTAGAGCTTTTATTTTGAAAACATGAAACAATTTTGTCAACGGTAGTAATAAAGCATATGAGTTATGTACATTATATCTTACAAGTTTCAAGTCTCATGCATAGTATACTAATAGTGCCCGCACCTTGTCCTAATTAACTTGGACTACCGGATCTTTGCAATGCACATGTTTTGACCAAGTGTCACAATGGGGTACCTCCATGCCGCCTGTACAAAGGTCTAAGGAGAAAGCTCGCATTTTGGATTTCTCGCTTTTGATTATTCTCAACTTAGACATCCATACCGGGACAACATGGACAACGAGATAATGGACTCCTCTTTAATGCATAAGCATGTGGCAACAATTATTATTCTCATATGAGATTGAGGATATATGTCCAAACTGAAACTTCCACCATGAATCATGGCTTTAGTTAGCGGCCCAAAGTTCTTCTCTAACAACATGCATGCTCCAACCATGAAGGTGGTAGATCTCTCTTACTTCGGACAAGACGGACATGCATAGCAACTCACATGATATCCAACAAAGAATAGTTGATGGCGTCCCCGAAACATGGTTATCGCACAACAAGCAACTTAATAAGAGATAAAGTGCATAAGTACATATTCAATACCACAATAGTTTTTAAGCTATTTGTCCCATGAGCTATATATTGCAAAGGTGAATGATGGAATTTTAAAGGTAGCACTCAAGCAATTTACTTTGGAATGGCGGATAAATACCATGTAGTAGGTAGGTATGGTGGACACAAATGGCATAGTGGTTGGCTCAAGTATTTGGGATGCATGAGAAGTATTCCCTCTCGATACAAGGTTTAGGCTAGCAAGGTTATTTGAAACAAACACAAGGATGAACGGTACAGCAAAACTCACATAAAATACATATGGTAAACATTATAAGACTCCATACCGTCTTCCTTGTTGTTCAAAACTCAATACTAGATGTTATCTAGACTCTAGAGAAACCAAATATGCAAACCAAATTAGCAAGCTCTAAGTATTTCTTCATTAATGGGTGCAAAGTATATGATGCAAGAGCTTAAACATGAGCACAACAATTGCCAAGTATCAAATTATCCAAGACATTTTAGAGTTACTACATGTATCATTTTCCAATTCCAACCATATAACAATTTAACGAAGATGAAACTTCGCCATGAATACTATGAGTAGAGCCTAAGGACATATTTGTCCATATGCAACAGCGGAGCGTGTCTCTCTCCCATAAAGTGAATGCTAGGATCCATTTTATTCAAACAAAACAAAAAACAAAAACAAACCCACGCTCCAAGCAAAGTACATAAGATGTGACGGAATAAAAATATAGTTTCGGGGAGGAACCTGATAATGTTGTCGATGAAGAAGGGATGCCTTGGGCATCCCCAAGCTTAGACGCTTGAGTCTTCTTAAAATATGCAGGGGTGAACCACCGGGGCATCCCCAAGCTTAGATCTTTCACTCTCCTTGATCATATTGCATCATACTCCTCTCTTGATCCTTGAAAACTTCCTCCACACCAAACTCGAAACAACTCATTAGAGGGTTAGTGCATAATAAAAATTCATATGTTCAGAGGTGACACAATAATTCTTAACACTTCTGGACATTGCATAAAGCTACTGGACATTAGTGGATCAAAGAAATTCATCCAACATAGCAAAAGAGGCAATGCGAAATAAAAGACAGAATCTGTCAAAACAGAACAGTCCGTAAAGATGGATTTTATTAGGCCACCAGACTTGCTCAAACGAAAATGCTCAAATTGAATGAAAGTTGCGTACATATCTGAGGATCATGCTCGTAAATTGGCGTAATTTTCTGAGCTACCTACAGGGAGATAGACCCAGATTCGTGACAGCAAAGAAATCTGGAACTGCGCAGTAATCCAAATCTAGTACTTACTTTTCTATCAAAGACTTTACTTGGCACAACAAAACATAAAACTAAGATAAGGAGAGGTTGCTAAAGTAGTAAACAACTTCCAAGACACAAATATAAAACAAAGTACTGTAGTAAAAACATGGGTTGTCTCCCATAAGCGCTTTTCTTTAACGCCTTTCAGCTAGGCGCAGAAAGTGTATCTCAAGTAACATCGAAGGATGAAGCATCAACATCATAATTTGTTGTAATAATAGAATCATAAGGTACCTTCATTCTCTTTCTAGGGAAGTGTTCCATACCTTTCTTGAGAGGAAATTGATATTTAATATTACCTTCCTTCATATCAATAGTAGCACCAACGGTTCGAAGAAAAGGTCTTCCCAATATAATGGGGCAAGATGCATTGCATTCAATATCCAAGACAACAAAATCAACGGGGACAAGGTTATTGTTAACCATAATATGAACATTATCAACTTTCCCCAAAGGTTTCTTTTTAGCATTATCAGCGAGATTAACATCCAAATAACAGTTTTTCAATGGTGGCAAGTCAAGCATATCATAGACTTTTTTAGGCATAACAGAAATACTTGCACCAAGATCACATAAAGCATTACAATCAAAATCTTTGACTCTCATTTTAATGATGGGCTCCCAACCATCCTCTAGCTTTCTAGGAATAGAAGTTTCAAGTTTTAGTTTCTCTTCTCTAGCTTTTATGAGAACATTTGTAATATGTTTTGTGAAAGCCAAATTTATAGCGCTAGCATTGGGACTCTTAGCAAGTTTTTGCAAGAACTTTATAACTTCAGAGATGTGGAAATCATCAAAATCTAAATCATTACAATCTAAAGCAATGGGATTATCATCCCCAAGGTTGGAAAAAATTTCAGCGAGTTTTATCACAAGCAGTTTCAGTAGTTTTAGCAGTTTCGAGTAATTTTGCGCGCTTTGCACTAGGAGTAGAAGCATTGCCAACACCAATTATTTTACCATTGATAGTAGGAGGTGCAGCAACATATGAGTCATTAGCATTGCTAGTGGTGGTAATAGTCCAAACTTTAGCCACATTTTCCTTTTTAGCTAGTTTTTCATTTTCTTCTCTATCCCACCTAGCACGCAGTTCAACCATTAATCTTATATTCTCATTAATTCTAACTTGGATGGCATTTGCTGTAGTAACAATTTTATTTTCAATATCCATATTAGGCATAACTTTCGATTTCAAAAGATCAACATCGAGGCAAGACTATCAACTCTAGAAACAAGAATATCAATTTTATTGAGCTTTTCCTCAACAGATTTGTTAAAGGCAGTTTGTGTACTAATAAATTCTTTAAGCATGGCTTCAAGTCCAGGGGGTGTATTCCTATTATTGTTGTAAGAATCCCCATAAGAATTAGCATAACCGTTACCATTATTATAAGGATATGGCCTATAGTTATTACTAGAATTGTTCCGATAAGCATTGTTGTTGAAATTATTATTTTTAATGAAGTTTACATCAACATGTTCTTCTTGGGCAACCAATGAAGCTAATGGAACATTATTAAGATCAACATTAGTCCTATCATTTGCAAGCATAGACATAATAGCATCAACCTTATCATTCAAGGAAGAGGATTCTTCAACGGAATTTACCTTCTTACCTTGTGGAGCTCTTTCCGTGTGCCATTCAGAGTAATTAACCATCATATTATCAAGAAGCTTTGTTGCTTCACCAAGAGTTATGGACATAAAGGTACCTCCAGCAGCTGAATCCAATAAATTCCGCGAAGAAAAATTTAGTCCTGCATAGAGGGTTTGGATGATCATCCAAGTAGTCAGTCCATGGGTTGGGAAATTTTTAACCAGAGATTTCATTCTTTCCCAAGCTTGAGCAACATGTTCATTATCTAATTGTTTAAAATTCATTATGCTACTCCTCAAAGATATAATTTTAGCAGGAGGATAATATCTACCAATAAAAGCATCCTTGCATTTAGTCCAGGAATCAATACTATTCTTAGGCAGAGATAGCAACCAATCTTTAGCTCTTCCTCTTAATGAGAAAGGAAACAATTTTAATTTTATAATGTCACCATCTACATCTTTATACTTTTGCATTTCACATATTTCAACAAAATTATTGAGATGGGCAGCAGCATCATCAGAACTAACACCAGAAAATTGCTCTCTCATGACAAGATTAAGTAAAGCAGGTTTAATTTCAAAGAATTCTGCTGTAGTAGCAGGTGGAGCAATATGTGTGCATAAGAAATCATTATTATTTGTGCTAGTGAAGTCACACAACTTAGTATTTTCAGGGTTGGCCATTTTAGCAGTAGTAAATAAAGCAAACTAGATAAAGTAAATGCAAGTAAACTAATTTTTGTGTGTTTTTAATATAGCAAACAAGACAGTAAATAAAGTAAAGCTAGCAACTAATTTTTTTGTGTTTTGATATAATGCAGCAAACAAAGTAGTAAATAAAATAAAGCAAGACAAAAACAAAGTAAAGAGATTGAGAAGTGGAGACTCCCCTTGCGGCGTGTCTTGATCTCCCCGGCAACGGCGCCGAAAATATGCTTGATGGCGTGTATTTCACACGTTCGTTGGGCAACCCCAAGAGGAAGGTATGATGCGCACAGCAGCAAGTTTTCCCTCAGAAAGAAACCAAGGTTTATCGAACCGGGAGGAGCCAAGAAGCACGTTGAAGGTTGATGGCGGCGGGATGTAGTGCGGCGCAACACCGGAGATTCCGGCGCCAACGTGGAACCTGCACAACACAACCAAAGTACTTTGCCCCAACGAAACGAGTGAGGTTGTCAATCTCACCGGCTTGCTGTAACAAAGGATTAACCGTATTGTGTGGAAGATGATTGTTTGCAGAGAAAATAGTAAAAACAAGTATTGCAGCAGATTTGTATTTCAGTATTAAAGAATGGACCGGGGTCCACAGTTCACTAGAGGTGTCTCTCCCATAAGATAAAAGCATGTTGGGTGAACAAATTACAGTCGGGCAATTGACAAATAGAGAGGGCATAACAATGCACATACATGACATGATAAGTATAGTGAGATTTAATTGGGCATTACGACAAAGTACATAGACCGCCATCCAAGCTGCATCTATGCCTAAAAAGTCCACCTTCAGAGTTATCATCCGAACCCCTTCCGGTATTAAGTTGCTAACAACGGACAATTGCATTAAGTATGGTGCGTAATGTAATCAACAACTACATCCTCGGACATAGCGCCAATGTTTTATCCCTAGTGGCAACAGACACAACACAACCTTAGAACTTTCTGTCACTCTGTCCCGGTGTCAATGCAGGCATGAACCCACTATCGAGCATAAATACTCCCTCTTGGAGTTAAGAGTAAAAACTTGGCCAGAGCCTCTACTAGAAACGGAGAGCATGCAAGATCATAAACAACACATATGTAATAACTTGATAATTAACATGACATGGTATTCTCTATCCATCGGATCCCGACAAACACAACATATAGAATTACCGATAGATGATCTTGATCATGTTAGGCAGCTCACAAGATCCAACAATGAAGCACAATAAGGAGAAGACAACCATCTAGCTACTGCTATGGACCCATAGTCCAGGGGTGAACTACTCACTCATCACTCCGGAGACGACCATGGCGGTGTAGAGTCCTCCGGGAGATGAATCCCCTCTACGGCAGGGTGCCGGAGGAGATCTCCAGAATCCCCCGAGATGGGATCGGCGGCGGCGGCGTCTCAGTAAGGTTTTCCGTATCGTGGTTTTTCGCCTCAGGGGTTTCGCGACGGAGGCTTTAAGTAGGCGGAAGGGCAAGTCGGGGGCCGGACGAGGGGCCACACCATAGGGCGGCGCGGGCCCCCCGGGCCGCGCCGGCCTATGGTGTCGCCACCTCGTGGCCCCACTTCGTGTGTTCTTCGGTCTTCTGGAAGCTCCGTGGAAAAATAGGCCCCCGGGTCTTCGTTTCGTCCAATTCCGAGAATATTTCGTTACTAGGATTTCTGAAACCAAAAACAGCAGAAAACGAGAACCGGCACTTCGGCATCTTGTTAATAGGTTAGTTCCAGAAAATGCACGAATATGACATAAAGTGTGCATAAAACATGTAGGTATCATCAATAATATGGCATAGAACATAAGAAATTATCGATACGTCGGAGACGTATCACTCTCATGTTCGCAGTGCCTCCAATGAACTTTGGAGAATCATCGTGGAAGGCTTCAAGCCTTACAACCTCGACAAGTTGACTAGAAAAGAAGCGGTTGATAGTCAACTCAACAACACCGCCTTGCACGTGATTCAAACTAGTGTGGGGACAAAGGAGTTGTCTCGTGTTTGGCATTTCACCACCGCCAAGGATGCTTGGGATGGTTTGGCCGCGAGTTTCATTGGAAGTGAGAGCACAAGAAGGAACAAGTATAATGCTCTTCGGAATAAAGCCGAAGGATTCATGAGGCTACTCGGATGAAGATCATGAAGACATGTATGGAAGACTTCTCACCGTTGCCGGCTCCTTCCGGAATGTTGGTGCCACTCACATTGATGACTCTTGGATCAAGGAAAAGTACATTGATTGCATGATGCCGTTTGAGCCTATTGATGTCAAGACTCTTGTCGGTAGAGAATGCTATGCCTCTCTCACCTCTCAACAAGCCGTGCACGAGATGCAAGCTCTCAAGGTGCTTGAGAAAAACTCTCATGATTCTCGCAATCGTGCCCTTGGGATGACAAAAGGGTCCAACCTTGCCTTGGCGGTCAACTCCGTGGAAGAAGTGATTCCTCAAGAATCTTATAGGGCATCTTGGAGCATGTCCTATCCGGAAGACTTGGAACACCACTACCATGACCACATGGCGTTCCATGCAAACACCTTTTGGATTGATCCATCCAAGGCCAAGGAAGACAACATCAAGAGAAACAACTCAAGGGGTCCCTCAAGCTCGGGCCCAAGAACAAGATCTTGCTACAATTGCAATGACAAGCGCCATTTCATTGCCGAATGTCCCTATGAGAATAGGGAGACTCATGGTAGAAGGCTCATCCCCAAGGACAAGAGCAAAGACTCAAAGGGCAAGTATTCAAAGCCCCCCAACAAGAAATTCTATAACAAGAACAAGAAGGGCAAAAGGCCCTCAAGGATTGTGCTAGTGACTAAAGAAAAATACTCTTCCGATGAGATTGAAAGTGCTAGTGATGATGAAGAGGAAAGCTCAAGATAAGTGGCCTCCATTGTCACTACCAACATTCCCTCTTCCTCTCTCTTTGATTCACCCAATGAGAACCCTCAACGCAAGAATGCACATTGCTTCATGGCAAGGTCCACCTTGGACACATCAATTGTGCTACCAACTCAAGAAGAGTATACCTCCGGAGATGAAGATGTTGATGATCAAGAAGATGCAACCTCAAATGGATTGGTTGCCCTTGCCTCCCTCTCTACTAACTCTTCATCAACAAGTGAATCCCCCAATGAGGTCATTCATGTGGAGGAAGAAAGTTGCCTCATGGCTAAATCTTCCGAGGTATCATCTCCTAACCCCTCTATGCCTAACATTTCTAATGATCTAGGGGTTGACCTTGCTAGTCTAAAAGTGAAACAAGAAATGCTAGAGTTTGATGATTTCATTATTAACCTACAAGGTAACACTAAGAAGCATGTTTCAAGTCTCATGGTTCGTATAGCTCAACTAAATGATACTCCTGAGAAAAAGTGCCAAATAGAGAGAGAAGACTCTCTAGAAATACATGCTCTTAAAAATGATCTTGAGGAATGTCAAGAAACTATAGCATCTCTTGAAGAGAGGCTAGAAAGTCTTGAAGAACCTCAAGATAAACTTAACAAGCTCACTAAAGCTAGAGATCTTGCTAGAGCTAAGACTAAAGTTCTTATAAAGGAAAAGGCCAAATTTGGTGTTGATCATGAGAAACTTGTGAAGGATCTAGATGAACTAGACAAGGCTCACAAAGCCTTGGAGAGTGAATACTCTCTCCTCTCCGAGTCTTATGAGCAACTTCAAATCAGGCTTGCTTCATATGACATACCTAGTACCTCTACTCCTTCATGTGATCATGCAAATATTATTGAGGAAAATGCTAGGTTGAAGGATGAACTTGCTAAGGCCTCCTCTCCCCAAAGTAAACTTTCCTTGGATGATCTTTTGAGTAAGAAAAGGTCAAACAATGGGAAGGAGGGACTTGGTTATAATACCAAGGCCAAAAAGGCAAACAAGAAAAAGGCCAAGCCCGCACATGAGAAAGCTAATGGTGAAACCCGAAAGGGCAAAACCATTAATGATGATGGTGCGGGAATAGATAACCCTCACTATGTTCTTTTTAAAGATTATTATGGTGATGTTTATGCTAAATATGTTGGTCCATATGATGGTTATGTTGCTTGGTCTATTTGGGTCCCAAAGACCCTTGTTGCTAACAAAAGAGGACCCATTGAAAAATGGGTACCTAAACCCAAGAATTGATCTCATGTAGGACTATGCCGCCGGAGGTTCAAAATGGGTACTTGATAGTGGATGTACAAGTCATATGACCGGCGGCAAGAATCTCGTCAAGGAGTTTGTCAACACCCGGATTTTTAAGTCCAGATGCCTACTATGCCGTACATCGCAATCCCAGGAATAATGTTTTTGCGAGACATACTAGTAAGTAGCATAGAGTCATCATTTATTACAACACATATTGTCTTACAATCATAGATCACATGATCCAATATTACACAAATATATTGTTCAACAACACAAATAGTAGCGGAAGCGAAGTAGTAGTGGACTATCTATTCCACAGGCAACGCTTGACGTTAGAAGACGATCCTAGTTATCGTAGACGTCCTGATGTCCGTCAACCAGATACTGTTGCTCTCCTTCAAAGTCTGGCATTTGAATAGCCAGGGCAAAGCCATGAGTACTTTAAAGTACTCACAAACTAACTCTAAAGTAGTTTACTTATTAAGTGTAGTAAGGGGGTGCTAAGCTATAGGTTTATTTGCATAAAGCCAAGTTTTAGTTTGATAAACATTTAGTAAAGCCTTATCATGTGCTAGACTAACTCAAGTGGGAACATTAGTGTCATTCCCACAACTCATATTGATCCACCTCAATATCACCTTTCAATTCATCATTCCTTTCTAAGATCAAACTTATGATAACGGAGATAGTATGGCCTTTCCAATCGTCCGTAACCGTGGACACGGCTATTCGAATAGGTTTAACACTCTGCAGAGGTTGTACTCTTGTGCCACAACTTTTGATTACATCCGTCGAGGATAACCCCGAATCATCGTAACACAGTACGCGGATCATCAACCATAACCTTTCACTTATATATGCTAGTATGAGCACCTCTCCCCATGAGCTTGGCCTCCCGGTGAAAACCGCGGTTAACCCGGGAACTGCACAGGGCTTGGGCCGTACATTCACCTCATTTTAACATCATTCCACACTTAACGGAGGCAGCCTCGGCGTAACCCCTATGATGCTTGTTTAGAGGGAACCCATACTAAAATACACAAGTTTCTAGTTAAGCCCTACCCATAATCAGGTATTGTGGGGGTACTTGTATAATTGGAAGGGTATCGCATTCAAACCCAATCATCAATTTTATCAAAAATCACCATCTTCTCTTGTTCATATCCACCTCCACTTTACATTCTTTCAAAGTTATTTCACCCCACCATGTTCCCATCTAGAGTAGTCAATTTTAATTGATTAGCACTAGCAACTATTTCATGAGGGGTGCTATCTAGCTTTGATTTGTGCTAAGCTAACTTCATTATTGTTCTACTCTAGACCAAGTGAATCATAAATCAAAAAGTACTTTGAATTAAATAAACAAAAGTAAATGTAAAGTAAAAACATGGGATAGGTAAGACATAATATAAAGTGTGATGGTGCCTTTGCTCCTGTAGAGCTAAGCACTTGTGTTTAGCAAGGGTTAGCTTGCCTTGAGCTGAGTAGTTGTCAAAGTTGTCCTCTTCTTCCTGAGAGTAGGCTTCCTCCTCTTGATATTCCTCGTTACTAGCGTCTATATACGAATACGAGGTATAAATACTAAACCAAGCTCACATACTAAACTAAAAACACTCAAAGGAGTTCACACACTAATCCTATCATCAACCAAACATGGCATGGTGGATTACTTGATTGATTCTTATTTAAGAGCTAAATAATTTCCTCTCATTATTCTTATTTCTTTAAATTGGGTATTTAGATCCTTAGAGAAATTAATTTCTTCTCATTACATCTTATTAAGATTTAATCTCTTCATATAATAATCAGGTATGAAATATAGGTTGACCAAAGTCAACATTCCATATCTATTATATGTGAGTATAATTTTAATTGAAGTGCTACACTTCACATAGTTTAACACTAACATTTAAATGAATTAAAATCTCTAAGTAATAATTATCGGAGGTTCATTAGCCTAAGTCATTCCCTCTGGTTATATTACTTAGGATCAAGATTTAAATGAGAGAGTAGCTCTCATATTATTGGTTGAGTTTGAATTCCAAGATTTAATGCACTAGTAATGGCTACATAGCCACTATTTTGATCTAGTCCATGATCATACAAATAACATGTCTATATTATTGCATAATCAATTAGAGGACATCATTTGTGATTGATTAGAGTTGGAATCAATTCAAAATCTATTATGGTTGAATTTTAAATAAAGTTTGAATTGACAAGAGTCCCTGTCTTGTTATTTTTCTCAGATTAATTCTACTTTGAATTTGAAAATGGGACCAGTGGCATTAGTTAGATAATTTCATGGGCTTTCCAACGGAATAAAGTTTGCTAAATTTGGTTTGGTAGATTTCAAACTTATCAAAATTTACTAAAGCATCTGCAGCACATTTGAAATAATTATTAAACCTATTTTTGAATTCATGGGCTAGGCGGGAAACGTTACTGGGCCGAAACAGAAATTAAAAACGCTGCGCATCCCAACAAGCAACGGGTGCAACTGGGCTGCCCTGACGAGGTGGGGGCCACCCGTCAGTGAGATTTAAAACAGCGAAACAGTACGTGTGATATAGACCGTAGGATTAGAACGAGATCCAACGGGCAGTGATCATCGTCGTCTCCGACGAGCGACGAGCTCCCTGGCGGCGAGCCTAGGGGGTGGGAGGGAGTACCAGGCCGTTGCATGTGGTGGGCAAGCTGCTCGGGGAAGTGGACCTCGATGAGGAAGCGCCTGGTGCAGCGGCGGAGCTCGGCGAGGCTCCTGTGCGATGCGGTGGCGTCCGCGGGCTCCGGCGGCTTCGAGCTCGCGATTCGAGCAACTCCGGCGGTGGGAGGTGAAATTGGTTGGGGGAGGCTGATCAGTGAGGAGAGGGGAGCAAGGTGTGTGAAGAGATGGAGGGCTGAGGTGCTCTATTTATAGCGGGAGGGAGGTGACCGAGTGTGCTCTGGAGGAGCGTCCATGGCGCGGCGCTTCTGGCGATCCAAGGGGCAAGTGAAGGACGGCTAGGGCTAGCTCTCGTCCTGGCGATGCTTAACTTGTAGCTGGCGCGGCCAAAGCGTGAAAGGATGGCTCGAGCGCATCCAATGTCTGTCACGGGGCGCGCGGCCGAAAGTCGATGAGGACGACGGCGACGGAGCAGGGGCAGGCATGGGCGCTTGTCTAGCGTGTAGAGGGCGGGGAGTAGATGCTCGACGCAGTGATAGCTTGGGCAGGGGAGTACGACGTCGCTCGAGCGCGCGACGTACTGGCGCGGCCAGAGCGCGGTGAGCGCGCGTGCTGGCATGTCCTGGCCAGCTTTGGACGCGCGCGTTCTGGCCAATGCCGTGGCTTGGCGTTGCTGGGGCGTGTACGGTGAGGTTCCTCGTGATGGAGAGATGCTCTGGGACAAGGAGAAACGTTGAGATGGTGGCCAGAGAGGGTTTGGCCAAAGGTGGCCGGGTGTGCTTTGGCATGGGCATTTCTCCTCACTTTTCCACTCTACCCAGCCCTAGCAAGTACCAAGCTCGATGCAGGGGAGGCAGAGGGATCAAATGATCACGGGTTAAAGGTGGTTTAGGCTAAAAACCAGTGGACAATGGGGTGTAACACAAATATGAAACTATGCCTGCCAAGTGTTCGGTCAAATGGCCGCATGAACATTTTGGTTGAATTTTGGTTTTCTTTTTGGTGAATCTCATTTATATAATTAAAGTGAAAGATTGGTGGTGGTGGGGTTCATTTTGGAGTTGATTTGCAAAATGGCAAAAGTGAGATGATCTTCTCTTTGTTTCAACATCACTACTTGTCACATTCATACTGGTCAACCTAGTCAACTCTAGCAAGGGTGGTCAACATGAAAGTTACTCACCTTGACATGGTCTTGGATGACATGGCTTTGGTTGACCAAGTTTAGTTTAGGAATAGAGAAAACCAGAGGGGTAAAGTGGGCAAGAAATTATTTTGGTGACATGTGACCATTATCATATGTGTGAAGAATTTGAGATTTCCTTAGGTTTGATTCTTGATTCTTTGATACCATTGTGTTGGTTTATCATATCTTAGTATTCTACAAGCAAGAGGGCAAGCAATTATGGCCTTAGGTGAAGATTTGCAATTTGGCCTAATGTGTATTGATAGGGCAAAGGTGTCCGATCTTTCGATGAGATGGAGATAATTCGATTTGTTGGTGGAGTTCGTGCTTGACGATCCGACTACACGTGCAAAGCTCGTGCGCCAATGCAATCGCTAGGACAATCTCCGGGAGTTACCGATCTTGCGGGAGCACGATCGGCCGACCAACAAGGGTCTTAATTCCTACCCGAAATCGAGAACAAGTAAGAACTAAAGATGCAATCAGAATATTGCGAATAGAGTTGAAAGCTTGATTGATAATGGTGGGATTCCGAATAGTCGGTCTTGTTCGGGCGTTGGCCTCAAAAGAAGTACACGAAGTTGCAGCAATTGGCTAACTTTTAATCTAATCAAAATCCAAGTTCTAATGATGGCTACGAGAGGGATATATATGGGGAAGTGAAGGGATTTTCGTCCAACCAGCTAGGGTTGGCCAAAAACACCCCTAAATGGGCCTTCCTCCACTTATATGGCCTCTTAAAATCCCCTAAAATACCTAATCCGAAAATACATGGGCCTGGCCCATTCAATAAGGTGACGCAGCACCATTAATAACTCTTTGGACGAATTTTATGATGGGGAAACTTGTAGAATTCGTCCAAGCATCATTGCTCCATTATGGTGGATTCAATGTTCTGAAATCTCCACTTGCGGCGTCATCTTCAATCCTCAACTGCTTGCTGCCATCTCCTCCATGCGTGATCATGCTCCAATGCTTGTCCTCCTCATCCATGCTAGGTCCATCATTCTTAAGAGTAACAAACATATCTGACTTAGGCAGCATCATATTCTCATGTACGTGAGGAATAGTTCCAAGAAACGAAAGTACCTGATAGTTAAGTTGTTTGGCACGAGCTCGAGTGATTGGTCCTTGTATTTGTGTGGCTGTAGGTACAACGGTTGTATCAAGAGATGGGATGTCCTCATCATGCCCCCTTCTTGAATTGAAGTCGTCCTCGACGAAAGCTCCTCTTCTTCACCAAAGTAAGGCTTCAAATCTGCAATGTTAAATGTAGGACTAATCGGACCCAATTCTGCAGGAAGCTCAAGTTTATATGCATTATCATTTATTTTCTCTAACACCTTAAAAGGACCAGCAGCGCGTGGCATTAACTTAGACTTGCGCAATTCAGGAAAACGATCTTTGCGCAAATGCAACCAAACAAGATCACCAACATCAAACACAACATGCTTTCTTCCTCTATCCCCAGCAATTTTATACTTAGCATTCATGCGTGCTATGTTGTCTTTAGTAGTCTCATGCAATTTTAGTATCAATTCAGACACGGTCCGTAGCATCCAAATTATTTTGCACAGAAGATGGTAAAGGCAACAAATCAATAGGTGCACGTGGTACAAAACCATAAACGATCTCAAATGGGCACATCTTAGTGGTAGAATGCAGTGAACGATTGTAAGCAAATTCAACATGAGGTAAACATTCTTCCCACAATTTTAAGTTCTTCTTCAAAACAGCCCGCAGCATAGTAGACAAAGTTCTATTTACTACTTCAGTTTGTCCATCAGTTTGGGGATGACATGTAGTACTAAACAGCAATTTAGTCCCCAACTTAGCCCATAAACATCTCCAAAAGTGGCTAAGAAATTTAGTATCACGATCGAAACAATAGTATTTGGCACACCATGTAAACGCACAATTTCGCGAAAGAACAAATCAGCAACATGTGTAGCATCATCAGTTTTGTGACATGGAATAAAGTGTGCCATCTTAGAAAACCTATCCACAACAACAAAGATACTATCCCTCCCCTTCTGTGTACGAGGCAAACCCAAAACAAAATCCATAGAAATATCCTCCCAAGGTACACTAGGAACAGGAAGAGGCATATATAAACCATGTGGATTAAGTCGAGACTTATCTTTTTGACATGTAGTGCAGCGTGCCACAAATCTCTCAACATCTCGACGCATACGTGGCCAAAAGAAGTGTGCAGCAAGTACATCCTCCGTCTTCTTCACACCGAAGTGACCCATCAATCCTCCTCCATGCGCCTCCTGTAACAACAAAAGACGAACGGAACCATCTGGGATGCATAGCTTGTTAGCACGGAACACAAATCCATCATTGAGGACGAATTTGTTCCATGTTCTACCATCTTTATAATTCAGCAACACATCTTTAAAATCAGCATCAAGCAAGTATTGTTCCTTTATGGTTTCTAATCCAAAAATCTTGAAGTCAAGTTGAGATAGCATAGTATAACGGCGCGACAAAGCATCAGCAATAACATTATCTTTACCCTTTTTGTGTTTGATAACATAAGGAAAAGATTCTATAAACTCAACCCACTTTGCATGGCGACGATTCAACTTAGCTTGACTACGAATATGCTTCAAAGATTCATGATCGGAATGTATAACAAATTCTTTAGGCCATAAATAATGTTGCCAAGTTTCTAATGTCCGAACCAGCGCATATAATTCTTTATCATAAGTAGAATAGTTCGGACTAGGCCCACTCAATTTTTCACTAAAATATGCAACGAGTTTGCCCTCTTGTAATAACACACCTCCCAATCCAATTCCACTAGCATCACATTCAAGCTCAAAAGTCTTATTGAAATCAGGAAGTTGGAGTAATGGAGCATGTGTTAACTTATCTTTCAGAATCATGAAGGCGTCTTGTTGTGCATCGCCCCACACAAAGGGCACATCCTTCTTTGTAAGTTCATTCAGCGGCGCAGCAATGGATCCAAAATCTTTCACAAAGCGCCTATAGAAACCAGCGATGCCAAGAAAACTCCTCACTTGTGTGACCGTCTTTGGCTGCGGCCAACTCTCAATTGCCTCAATCTTGGCTGGATCAACTTCAATTCCCTGCGCAGTAACAACATAGCCAAGAAACGCAACTCGATTGGTGCAAAAGGTGCACTTCTCAAGATTACCATACAAACGTGCATCACGTAAAGCATTGAAAACAGCACGTAAATGATCCAAATGTTCCTCCAAAGATTTGCTATAAATCAGAATATCATCAAAGTATACCACCACAAAACGTCCAATAAAAGCACGTAAAACTTCGTTCATCAGTCTCATGAAAGTACTAGGTGCATTAGTTAAGCCAAAGGGCATTACTAACCACTCATATAAGCCGAACTTAGTTTTAAACGCTGTTTTCCATTCATCTCCTAATTGCATACGAATCTGGTGGTAACCACTACGCAAATCAACTTTAGAGAACATAATAGAACCACTCAATTCATCAAGCATATCATCTAAACGAGGTATAGGATGACGGTATCGAATGGTAATATTATTAATAGCTCTACAATCAGTACACATGCGTGAAGAACCATCCTTCTTAGGTACCAAGATAATAGGAACAACACATGGACTAAGAGACTCACGAATGTAACCTTTATCTTGTAGAACCTGAATTTGTCGCTGAATCTCTTTCGTCTCTTCAGGATTGGTACGGTATGGTGCACGGTTGGGCAGCGAAGCTCCTGGAATCAAGTCAATCTGGTGTTCTATCCCACGAATAGGTGGCAATCCAGGTGGAACATCTTGTGGAAACACATCAATGAATTCCTGCAAAAGGTTAGCAACCGCAGGTGGCAAAGAAGGAGGCATATCCTCAAATGAAAACAGAACCTCTTTGCAAATAATAGCATAGCATTGAGTAGTGTTCACATCAAGTTCAGCAATATCAGATTTGCTAGCAAGAAAACAAGGATTCTTCAAACGAATTTCAGTAGCATGGTTCGAATCAGATTTAGTATTAGTCTTATGTGGCACAAAATCTGCAGCAACAATCTGATTTTCACTCTTATGTTTCTCCTCGTTTTTGACTCTACTAGCTCTAGCAAGATCATCTTTTACTATTTGTTCAGGAGTCATAGGTTTGAGACCAATTTTCTTTCCATCATGCATAAGAGAATACTGATTAGTTCTACCATTATGAACAGATTCTCTATCAAATTGCCAAGGTCTACCAAATAACAAAGAACAAGCTTGCATAGGTACAACATCACAATCAACAAAATCAGAATATGTACCAATAGTAAAATGCACACGTGTAGTTCTTGTTACCTTGAGCTTCCGAGAGCTCTCAAGCCATTGAATGTAATATGGATGTGTGCGCTGTCTTGTAGAGAGAGAAAGCTTCTCCACCATGTCAACGCTAGCCAGATTATTACAACTCCCGCCATCAATGATGATCCTTATAGCTCGCTCTTTGACAACGCCTCTTGTTTGAAACAGATTGTGGCGTTGATCATGCTCAGATTTGCTCAATTGCACGCTCAACACACGCTGTGCAACTAAGCTCTTGTACTGGTCAGCAGTGTCAGCTTCCATTACCTCCATTTCTCCCTCAGAATCAGAATTGGCACCATCACGTGCAGCAATAAGGGCCAATGTGTCTTCATCAAAGTCACTTGCAGAATCATATTCTCCATCTTCACGCACCAACATCACACGTTTGGTTCTGCATTCTTTCTCTATGTGTCCAAATCCCAAGCATTTACGACATTGAATGTCGCGCGTCTTCCCCGTGGAGGCCATTGAAGATGAACTCCGAGGAGGACCAGCCGATGGTGGGGGAGTAGCAGCCGATGGCGCTCGTGATGCAGGTGTGGTGTACTTGGAGGTAGTGGGCGCTGGTGCAGCCCCACGAGATGGTGGTGCGGGTGGTCGCGGAGACCACGATGATGTACGACCTGCAGAAACATTAGCTCTTCGCCATGGTGGTTGATGATCCTGCACTTCACGTTCAGCTTTGCAAGCAAGATGAAACAAGCGAGTAATGGTGTTGTACTCCTTATAATCTAAAATGTGCTGAATTTCTTTATTCAAACCACCAAAGAAACGTGCAAGCATAGCCTCATTATCCTCTACAACACCACAACGAATCATGCCAGTTTGCAATTCTTGATAATAGTCTTCTACAGAATTTTTTCCTTGTTCTAAGAGAGACAGTTTTTTCAGCAAATCACGTTGATAATGTGGAGGAACAAAACGAGTACGCATAGCAAGTTTTAAACCGACCCAAGTAGTAGGAATATTTGTTGGGTGTGCTCTACAATATTCAGACCACCAAATAGAAGCAAAATCTTTGAACTCACAAGTAGCAGCACTAACACGCAAGTGATCGGGGTATTTTAAACATGCAAAGCGTTGGTCTACCTCCAATTCCCATGTAAGATATGCATCAGGATTATATCTACCCTCAAATGGTGGAATATTCACTTTCAGTTTAGCAACATGATCATCATCATTACGTACCGGACGTGGAGGTGGACGAGCGTTGCGGTTCAGTTGTCGTGGACGACCAGGTGGAGGTTGTTCGACTTCCTCGCCATCCAGCACGTTCTCCTCGACCTGCTCGTCCCCGTCCCCGTCATAGTCTCCGTGTCCTTCATCAGAAGGCGCGTCAGGTGCGGCTGCGGCTGCAGGAGCGGTACCGGCAGGCACATCCGCAAGAGGAACGCGGCGTGCGCGTCGTCGCACGTTGCCGCGAGGTGGCGGCAACCGAGTCAAGAGCTCCTGGAACTTGGCGTCGAGCTTGGAAGCGAAAGCTGTCTCGAGGCCATCCAGCTTGTCCAGCGCGTCGGTGAGTTTGGCATCCACGTCACCAATGTGCACATCGGTGTCGCGTGCATGCCCGCCCAAAAGGTGGGTGAAGTGAGCATGTAACTGCTCAGACGTCATCTTGGCCGGGTCAACAGCTGTCGGATCAACTGGTCCTGCCATGGTTAGTACACAAAAAGCACAAATGTATACGCCTACAAACTACGGAATATGGTGGTTCGCGCGCAATTCGTCAAGCAAAATACAAAGCTCTTACAAGTTCTTACCAAACAGGAGGAAGGCGATGTAACAACCAGCAAGAATCAGCGTCTCCAAAGATTGCCAAAGCGATTACCAGGTGTCGACACAGTGCACGTGGAGACAATATGTAGAGCTCTGGGAAGGCAAAGTATAGTGATATGGTGGCACAATAATCAAATCAGCGATGCAAATTGAGTAAACGCTCAACGAAGGTACTGTGCTGGTCCTAGGCTAGATCGTATTAGAGACGCGAGCCTAAATCACCAACGAGGTCACGACGCGGCACAAGATGCAAAGGACAGCGAAACTGGCGCTGAAGGATAGAGCAACCTATGGGAAGGCGATTTTTTTTTTCGGGGGAATCTACTGTGGCGCTAGACCACAGAGGTCTCTATGGTCGGGCGACCGGAATTTTTTTTTTTTTGGGGAATCTACTGTGGCGCTAGACCACAGAGGTCTCTATGGTCGGGCGACCGGAATTTTTTTTTTCGGGGAATCTACTGTGGCGCTAGACCACAGAGGTCTCTATGGTCGGGCGACCGGAATTTTTTTTTTCTTTTTTTGCAGCTAGATTGCTTTCGGGATTCCGACGGAAAACGCGAAATTGACCAAGAAAACGGATCTAAAACCCGAAAAAACTCTGAAACGAAGATCAAGAAAGACCCTACGATGATGGGAATCAAAGGGAAACAACAAAGAGTTTATGGCAGATGTGGCGGAAGTATATGGTGGCGGTGATATGGCGAGGACTGCAAGCGGAGATGGTGCGGCGGCGACGCGACTACTATGACCAGAACTCGAAACTCTAATGACTCTAGACGCTAAGACCAGCACGCGACACAACGATTGCAGACAAAGACTCAAAAAGCAAAAACTGAAAAGATCATGCAATGGCTTGGCAGGGGCTATGGGACGGATGATCTAAACCTAATATATTTTTGTGGGGCTTTTTCTGGGTTATAGGTAAAACAAATCTACACTAGGAAAACTGTAAATCTCACCGAGCAACCTGAAATCTGATACCACTTGATAGGGCAAAGGTGTCCGATCTTTCGATGAGATGGAGATAATTCGATTTGTTGGTGGAGTTCGTGCTTGACGATCCGACTACACGTGCAAAGCTCGTGCGCCAATGCAATCGCTAGGACAATCTCCGGGAGTTACTGATCTTGCGGGAGCACGATCAGCCTGACCAGCAAGGGTCTTAATTCCTACCTGAAATCGAGAACAAGTAAGAACTAAAGATGCAATCAGAATATTGCGAATAGAGTTGAAAGCTTGATTGATAATGGTGGGATTCCGAATAGTCGGTCTTGTTCTGGGCGTTGGCCTCAAAAGAAGTACACGAAGTTGCAGCAATTGGCTAACTTTTAATCTAACCAAAATCCAAGTTCTAATGATGGCTACAGAGGGATATATATGGGGGAAGTGAAGGGATTTTCGTCCAACCAGCTAGGGTTGGCCAAAAACACCCCTAAATGGGCCTTCCTCCACTTATATGGCCTCTTAAAATCCCCTAAAATACCTAATCCGAAAATACATGGGCCTGGCCCATTCAATAAGGTGGCGCAGCACCATTAATAACTCTTTGAACGAATTTTATGATGGGGAAACTTGTAGAATTCGTCCAAGCATCATTGCTCCATTATGGTGGATTCAATGTTCTGAAATCTCCACTTGCGGCGTCATCTTCAATCCTCAACTGCTTGCTGCCATCTCCTCCATGCGTGATCATGCTCCAATGCTTGTCCTCCTCATCCATGCTAGGTCCATCATTCTTAAGAGTAACAAACATATCTGACTTAGGCAGCATCATATTCTCATGTACGTGAGGAATAGTTCCAAGAAACGAAAGTACCTGATAGTTAAGTTGTTTGGCACGAGCTCGAGTGATTGGTCCTTGTATTTGTGTGGCTGTAGGTACAACGGTTGTATCAAGAGATGGGATGTCCTCATCATGTATGTGAGTGAGATATGGGTTTTTCTCATTTTCCTTTATTCTTCTCATTTTAGGGTTAGGTGATCTTGGTTTAGGGTTTAATAGCAATTGATCATCATACTAACACTCATCATGGCAATTGCACAAAATAAATTCACTCAAATGCATGAAACTATATGTGGCACTATATGCATAGAAAAAGTTTTTGCTAATTGCAATTTTTGAGTTTGGGAAATTTTCTTTCTTGATTATTATTGTTGAAACTTGGGATGTTACAAACCCTTCCCCCTTACAAAAGATCTCGTCCCGAGATCTGAGAGAAAACTAGGTACTAAAGAGATCTGGGTACTCAGTCCTCATGAAGTCTTCTCTCTCCCAAGTGGCTTCTTCTTCGGTGTGGTTACTCCATTGGATCTTCAGAAACTTGATACTCCGGGTACGGGTGGTTCTGAAAGCTTCTTCCAAGATGCGAATAGGTACTTCGCGGTATGTCAGATCTGCGTTGATATCCACAGCTCGATGGTCGATGTTCTTAAAAACCTCGGTCTTCTCAGGTACCTCTAAGCACTTCCGGAGTAACGAGATGTGAAACACATTGTGTACCGCTGCCATTTCTTCCGGTAACTCCAGTTGATAGGATACTTCTCCTCGGCGACTCAGGACTTTGAAAGGTCCGACATATAGGGGTGCAAGCTTTCCTCTAAGCTGGAATCTCTGCATTCCTTTAAGAGGGGACACTTTGAGATATATGAAATCTTCGATCTCGAATGTCATCTCTCGGCGTCTCTTGTCGGCGTAGCTCTTCTGTCGGGATTGGGCTGTCTTGAGGTACTCGCGGATCTTGTGAACCTTCTCTTCAGCTTCTCGGAGAATATCTGGTCCAAAGACTTGACTCTCTCCTACTTCCGACCAATTCAGAGGGGTGCGGCACTTCCTTCCGTACAGTGCTTCAAAGGGGGCCATCTGCAAGCTGGCTTGGTAGCTGTTGTTGTACGAGAATTCTGCGTATGGCAGGCAGTCTTCCCACTTAGATCCATACTCTAGCACACATGCTCTCAACATATCTTCTAGTATCTGGTTGACTCGTTCCGTCTGTCCATCTGTCTGCGGGTGATAGGCTGTGCTGAAATTCAGACGAGTTCCGAGTCCTTCATGTACTTTCTGCCAGAATCTGGAGGTGAATTGAGATCCTCTGTCGGATACTATCGACTTCGGGGTTCCGTGCAAGCTGACTATCCGTGAGATATATAACTCTGCGAGTCTTGGTCCTTGATAGGTGGTCTTGACGGGGATGAAGTGGGCGACTTTGGTCAGTCTGTCGACCACTACCTAGATGGAATCATTCCCTTTACTAGATTTGGGCAGTCCGGTAATGAAGTCCATTCCTACGGAATCCCACTTCCATTCGGGAATCTGTAGGGGTTGCAACAGTCCTGCGGGGCGTTGATGTTCTGCCTTGACTCTTTGACAGATGTCACATTTGGCGATGTAGCTTCCAATTTCTCTCTTCATTCCATGCCACCAGAATTGTTCCTTCAAGTCTTGATACATCTTGGTTCCTCCGGGGTGAATGGAGTAAAGGGTGTCGTGGGCTTCCTTCAGAATAACTTGCTTCAACTCTGAGTCCGACGGCACGCAAAGGCGTCCGTTGTACCATAGCACTCCTTCTTCATCCGCGGTGAATCCCGGTGCTTTTCCCGCAGCTATTTGGTTCTTGATCCCGTCAATGCTAGCATTTCCTTTCTGAGCTTCCTTGATCTGACTAATCAGGGTGGGTTGGAGTTCAATGCTGGCGAGATATCCTTCGCTAACCAGTTCAAGTCTAAACTGTTCAAACTCTTGAAACAGGCTAGGTTGCTCACTTGCTAACATGGAGTTCAACTGACACGGCAGTCTACTCAGAGCATCCGCTACCACATTGGCCTTGCCGGGGTGATAGTGGATTTCCATGTCGTAATCCTTGATTAACTCTATCCATCTGCGCTGCCTCATATTCAGATCCTTCTGCGTGAAGATATACTTCAGGCTCTTGTGATCCGAGTAAACCTCGCATCGATTACCCATGAGGTAATGACGCCATACTTTCAGTGCTAAGACCACGGCTGCTAGCTCTAAGTCATGGGTTGGATAGTTTTGTTCATGCTGCTTCAGCTGTCTTGACAGGTATGATATCACTTTGCCTTCTTGCATCAGCACACATCCAAGACCAATCTTGGAGGCGTCACAGTACACATCGAATGGCTTGGTAATGTCCGGCATAACCAGTATTGGGGCTGATGTCAATCTGCGCTTGAGCTGTTGAAAGCTCTCTTCACACTTGTCGGTCCATTCGAACTTCTTGTCCTTCTTCAACAATTGAGTCATCGGTCTTGCTATGCTCGAGAATCCTTCAACGAATCGGCGGTAATATCCCGCCAATCCGAGAAATGCACGGACTTCGGTCTGAGTGGTTGGGGCTTTCCATTCTTCAACGAGTCTTGATTTTTGCGGGGTCAACGGCAATTCCTCCGGCTGACAAGATATGACCCAAGAATCCTACTTCTTTCAACCAGAACTCACACTTGCTGAACTTGGCATACAACTGATGTTCCCGAAGGGTATCTAGGACCACTTCCAAATGTTGCTCATGTCCTTCTTCGGACTTGGAGTAGATGAGGATGTCGTCGATGAACACAACGACAAACTTGTCCAGGAAGTTCATAAAGATCTTATTCATGAGATTCATGAAGTAAGCGGGGGCATTGGTCAATCCAAATGACATGACATTGTACTCATACAATCCATATCTGGTGGTAAAGGCAGTTTTGGGGATATCGGTGGCACGAATCTTCAGTTGATGGTATCATGTCCTTAGATCAATCTTCGAGAAAACTTGGGCACCGGTCAGCTGGTCAAACAGATCTTCTATCTTGGGCAACGGATACTTGTTCTTGATGGTGACATCGTTAAGCTTACGATAGTCCGTAACCAAACGAGTGGCACCATCCTTTTTATCCACAAACAAAACTGGGGATCTCCAAGGCGACGCACTTGGTCGAATCAGACCTTTGAATAGCATATCATCCAGTTGCTTCTTCAGTTCCACTAACTCTGCCGGGTTCATGCTATAGGCTCTCTGGGCTATAGGTCCGGTTCCAGGGATTAACTCGATGATAAACTTGATATCCCGATCTGCGGGCATACCGGGTAGATCATCCGGAAACACATCAGGGTATCGACAAACGACCCTGATCTGATCCAAGGTGGGTTTGGCTAGACTTTGGTTGCAGGTAAACTCTCTGGGGAGTCTTTCAGATATGTGTTCAATTATTATTCCGGTGCTACTAGTCATGGTGATGGCCTTCTTGGCACAATCAATCAGTCCATGATGTTTCGCCATCCAGTCCATACCCAGGACTACTTCCAAACCTTTGGCTCCCAGAACAATCAAATTTGCATAAAATTCTATTTCATGAATTCTGATAGGCACATCTTTGCAAATTTTTCTAGCTTTAGTTGTTGTTCCAGGTATTTGAACTATCATGACATGCTTCAAACTGATGGGTTGAATCTTACTAGTGCATGCAAAATCTTCGGTAACAAACGAATGCGATGCTCCAGAATCAAACAGCACTCTTGCAGGTATAGAGTTAACAGAGAACATACCCAGCACAACATCTGGGGCTTCCTGTGCTTCTTCCGCGTTCATGTGATAGAGGCGGCCATTGCGGTTGTTCGGGTTGTTGGGGGCGAACTTCTTGTTGTTGGTGACACGGCGTTGCTGCTGAGCAGGGCCAGAGGTGTTGGCGACAGTCTTGCCGAGCTTCTTGGGGCACTCGTAGGAGAAGTGCCCCGCCACTCCGCACTCGTATCAGTTGTAGGTGGAGTTGTCCTTGGGGGTGATGGGAACAGCATTGCTCCCAGTCCTTGGAGCCGTGTTGGAGTTGTTGTTGGGGGCGCGGGGTGGAGCGCGGTCGAAGTTGTTGTTGTTGTTGTTGTAGTTGTTGTGGCCTCCTGGCCTAGGGTTTCCTCCACTCCGGTTCTGATAACTCGGACGTGGATTCTTCATCGGGGGCTTGTTGTTTCTTGGGGCGAACCCTCCACTTGAGCTGGGGCGATACTTGTGGTTATTGTTGGGCCCACTCTGATTCATCATGCGGCGCTTGCGGTTCTCATTGGCTTGGTGTATCTTCCCCTCCATCTGAATGGCGGAGTCAACGAGGGCTTCTAAGTCAGCAAAGGGGATGTTGATCAGCACAGTCTGCATCTCATCATGCAGTCCATTCAGAAACCTCTCCTTCCTCTTCTCGACGGTATCTGTCTCATCCGGGGCGTACCTTGACAAAGTGAGGAATTTGTCGCGGTATTCCACCACAGTCATCCTGCCTTGCTTCAGTTCCCTGAACTCATCCCTCATCTTCTTGATCAGGCCCGGGGGCACATGATACTTCCTAAACTTGAGTTTAAAATCTTCCCAAGTCATCATTTGCCCCGCATTCAAATCGCGAGCACTTGTCCACCAGGAACGTGCAGGTCCAGCCAGATAGTGGGTGGCAAACAACACCTTCTCGTTGTCCTCCACTCCGGCAACCTCGAGATTGTTCTCCATGGTTTGGAGCCAATCATCAGCATCGAGGGGTTCCTCCGTCTTGCTGAACACCGGTGGGTTGGTGTTTTGGAAGTTCTTCAGCTTCGACCCTGGGTGGTCGTGGTTTCCGTGGCCTTGATTGCCCTGAGCAATCTTTTGAAGTGCAGCTAAGTTGGCTTGCCGTTCAGCTCTCTCAGCTTCTCTATCTACCAACATCTGTTGCAGCATCTGCAGCATTGCTTCCTGAGTCATGTTGCGGGTTGGGGGTGCCATCTGAACAGGGATAGGGATCATGAGATGAGAGGGAAATTTCTATGGCTCATTTTGGGATAAAAGTTCACACAATTTAAAACTTGATTCATAAAATAATAATAATGTTACACACACACAAACATAGTCATGGAGGTAGCAAATATTACAAGCCAACAAATCCGGAGGGTTTGAAGAACCCTTTCAACAATCTACGATACATGGGGTGGATACAAAGGACTGATACATATCATGGGACGCAAGTGCTCAGACGGGACTACTCGCCATCGACGTTGATTGGGTAGATGTTGTCTACCCCGGAAGCAAGGTGCTCGTAGCCATCCTCGTAAGGGTGGAACTCCAGGTCGTCGTCTTCCTCCTCCTCGTAGTCGTCTTCGTTGCTGACGTAGGAGTAGCCGTCCCCTGGATGTTCTCCCCTTCACCTTCACCCTCCAGCTCCTGGATCTGCTCTGCTTGGGTGGCGATGGTCGCCTTCAGTGTGGCGATCCTGGCCTTGAGGCGGTTGATGGCGTAGTCCTTCTTCTGGTTGGCGCGGCGGAGAGCCCTGCGCTCCCCGGCGATGACCTTGATGGTCTCCGCCTGCTGGGCCAGCTGAAGGTGGGTGTGGTTGGCGTACTCGCGGGAGTTGTCCAACTCGATGCGGGTCTCATTCAACATGTAGTCAAGATGATCCACGTGGTGGCGTAGTTGAGGGTGCGATGGTAGGTTCATGGGCACCCCAAGAGAGTTGTGCCTTGCATAGTGCACAAAGCGACTACTCTCGACGTCCATGAAGTTTTGCCCGCACAGACGTGCGAGCCCCTCCTGAAGTCCACGGGCGAGACCGTCCGCCCAGTTGTTCTCCCGGAAGGAGAACTGGATCCACTGGCTCATCGGGAGTGTGAACCTTCCTCGAAGGTCCACCATGATCACCCATTGGAGTTGACCACCGGGCTGGTCATTTATCATCCCACCAAAGATCTCCGGTGGTGGGCGTCCGAGGAATTCCGAGAGGGAGAAGAGATCCCTCTCGAAAATGATCTCTCCACCATTCCCCAACTGATAGAACTCAGTCTGGAGGAAAGGCTGCGCATCGACGACGTGATCCATCTGTAGAGGGATTAGATGATTAAGTTAGAGAGGTGCAAGTGTTCCAAATTTTAATTCACTCATAAGAGAGAGCATGAATTTAAAGTTTGCCAAAGACTCTTCAAGGTAAGAGGAGGAATAATGTTTTCGTAACTAGTCAATTCATGGAATTTGAAACTAAGTTTTTGAACGTCCATTCTAACTAGGGTCTCCTAAGGTCAAACAATGGCTCTGATACCAACTTGTCAACACCCGGATTTTTAAGTCCAGATGCCTACTATGCCGTACATCGCAATCCCAGGAATAATGTTTTTGTGAGACATAATAGTAAGTAGCATAGAGTCATCATTTATTACAACACATATTGTCTTTCAACCATAGATCACATGATCCAATATTACACGAATATATTGTTCAACAACACAAATAGTAGCGGAAGCGAAGTAGTAGTGGACTATCTATTCCACAGGAAACGCTTGACGTTAGAAGACGATCCTAGTTATCGTAGACGTCCTGCTGTCCGTCATCCTGATACTGTTGCCCTCCTTCAAAGTCTGGCATTTGAATAGCCAGGGCAAAGCCATGAGTACTTTAAAGTACTCGCAAACTAACTCTAAAGTAGTTTACTTATTAAGTGTAGTAAGGGGGTGCTAAGCTATAGGTTTATTTGCATAAAGCCAAGTTTTAGTTTGATAAACATTTAGTAAAGCCTTATCATGTGCTAGACTAACTCAAGTGGGAACATTAGTGTCATTCCCACAACTCATATTGATCCACCTCAATATCACCTTTCAATTCATCATTCCTTTCTAAGATCAAACTTATGATAACGGAGATAGTATGGCCTTTCCAATCGTCCGTAACCGTGGACACGGCTATTCGAATAGGTTTAACACTCTGCAGAGGTTGTACTCTTGTGCCACAACTTTTGATTACATCCGTCGAGGATAACCCCGAATCATCGTAACACAGTATACGGATCATCAACCATAACCTTTCACTTATATATGCTAGTATGAGCACCTCTCCCCATGAGCTTGGCCTCCCGGTGAAAACCGCAGTTAACCCGGGAACTGCACAGGGCTTGGGCCGTACATTCACCTCATTTTAACATCATTCCACACTTAACGGAGGCAGCCTCGGCTTAACCCCTATGATGCTTGTTTAGAGGGAACCCATACTAAAATACACAAGTTTCTAGTTAAGCCCTACCCATAATCAGGTATTGTGGGGGTACTTGTATAATTGGAAGGGTATCGCATTCAAACCCAATCATCAATTTTATCAAAAATCACCATCTTCTCTTGTTCATATCCACCTCCACTTTACATTCTTTCAAAGTTATTTCACTTCACCATGTTCCCATCTAGAGTAGTCAATTTTAATTGATTAGCACTAGCAACTATTTCATGAGGGGTGCTATCTAGCTTTGATTTGTGCTAAGCTAACTTCATTATTGTTCTACTCTAGACCAAGTGAATCATAAATCAAAAAGTACTTTGAATTAAATAAACAAAACTAAATGTAAAGTAAAAACATGGGATAGGTAAGACATAATATAAAGTGTGATGGTGCCTTTGATCCTGTAGAGCTAAGCACTTGTGTTTAGAAAGGGTTAGCTTGCCTTGAGCTGAGTAGTTGTCAATGTTGTCCTCTTCTTCCTGAGAGTAGGCTTCCTCCTCTTGATATTCCTCGTTACTAGCGTCTATATACTAATACGAGGTATAAATACTAAACCAAGCTCACATACTAAACTAAAAACACTCAAAGGAGTTCACACACTAATCCTATCATCAACCAAACATGGCATGGTGGATTACTTGATTGATTCTTATTTAAGAGCTAAATAATTTCCTCTCATTATTCTTATTTATTTAAATTGGGTATTTAGATCCTTAGAGAAATTAATTTCTTCTCATTACATCTTATTAAGATTTAATCTCTTCATATAATAATCAGGTATGAAATATAGGTTGACCAAAGTCAACATTCCATATCTATTATATGTGAGTATAATTTTAATTGAAGTGCTACACTTCACATAGTTTAACACTAACATTTAAATGAATTAAAATCTCTAAGTAATAATTATCAGAGGTTCATTAGCCTAAGTCATTCCCTCTGGTTATATTACTTAGGATCAAGATTTAAATGAGAGAGTAGCTCTCATATTATTGGTTGAGTTTGAATTCCAAGATTTAATGCACTAGTAATGGCTACATAGCCACTATTTTGATCTAGTCCATGATCATACAAATAACACGTCTATATTATTGCATAATCAATTAGAGGACATCATTTGTGATTTATTAGAGTTGGAATCAATTGAAAATCTATTATGGTTGAATTTTAAATAAAGTTTGAATTGACAAGAGTCCCTGTCTTGTTATTTTTCTCAGATTAATTCTACTTTGAATTTGAAAATGGGACCAGTGGCATTAGTTAGATAATTTCATGGGCTCTCCAACGGAATAAAGTTTGCTAACTTTGGTTTGGTAGATTTCAAACTATTCAAAATTTACTAAAGCATCTGCAGCACATTTGAAATAATTATTAAACCTATTTTTGAATTCATGGGCTAGGCGGGAAACGTTACTGGGCCGAAACAGAAATTAAAAACGCTGCGCAGCCCAACAAGCAACGGGTGCAACTGGGCTGCCCTGACGAGGTGGGGGCCACCCGTCAGTGAGATTTAAAACATCGAAACGGTACGTGTGATATAGACCGTAGGATTAGAACGAGATCTGACGGCGTGTGAGCGTCGTCGTCTCCGACGAGCGACGAGCTCCCTGGCGGCGAGCCTAGGGGGTGGGAGGGAGTACCAGGCCGTTGCAGGTGGTGGGCAAGCTGCTCGGGGAAGTGGACGTCGATGAGGAAGCGCCTGGTGCAGCGGCGGAGCTCGGCGAGGCTCCAGGCGATGCAGGGCTTCCGCGGGCTCCGGCGGCTTCGAGCTCGCGATTCGAGCAACTCCGGCGGTGGGAGGTGAAATTGGTTGGGGGAGGCTGATCAGTGAGGAGAGGGGAGCAAGGTGTGTGAAGAGATGGAGGGCTGAGGTGCTCTATTTATAACGGGAGGGAGGTGGCCGAGTGTGCTGTGGAGGAGCGTCCATGGCGCGGCGCTTCTGGCGATCCAAGGGGCAAGTGAAGTACGGCTAGGGCTAGCTCTCGTCCTGGTGATGCTTAACTTGTAGCTGGCGCGGCCAAAGCGTGAAAGGATGGCTCGAGCGCATCCAATGTCTGTCACGGGGCGCGCGGCTGAAAGTCAATGAGGACGACGGCGACGGAGCAGGGGCAGGCCTGGGCGCTTGTCTAGCGTGTAGAGGGCGGGGAGTAGATGCTCGACGCAGTGATAGCTTGGGCAGGGGAGTACGACGTCGCTCGAGCGCGCGACGTACTGGCGCGGCCAGAGCGCGGTGAGCGCGCGTGCTGGCATGTCCTGGCCAGCTTTGGACGCGCGCGTTCTGGCCAATGCCGTGGCTTGGCGTTGCTGGGGCGTGTACGGTGAGGTTCCTCGTGATGCAGAGATGCTCTGGGACAAGGAGAAACGTTGAGATGGTGGCCAGAGAGGGTTTGGCCAAAGGTGGCCGGGTGTGCTTTGGCATGGGCATTTCTCCTCACTTTTCCACTCTACCCAGCCCTAGCAAGTACCAAGCTCGATGCAGGGGAGGCAGAGGGATCAAATGATCACGGGTTAAAGGTGGTTTAGGCTAAAAACCAGTGGACAATGGGGTGTAACACAAATATGAAACTATGCCTGCCAAGTGTTCGGTCAAATGGCCGCATGAACATTTTGGTTGAATTTTGGTTTTCTTTTTGGTGAATCTCATTTATATAATTAAAGTGAAAGATTGGTGGTGGTGGGGTTCATTTTGGAGTTGATTTGTGATACGTCCCCGACGTATCCATAATTTATGTCGTTCCATGCTTGTTTTATGACAATACTTACATGTTTTGCTTGCACTTTATGATGTTTTCATGCATTTTCCGGAACTAACCTATTAACAAGATGCCACGAGTGCCAGCTCTCGTTTTCTCGCTGTTTTTGGTTCCGGAAAGGCTGTTCGGGCAATATTCTCGGAATTGGACGAAATCAACGCCAAACCTCCTATTTTCTCCGAAGGCTCCGAACACCGAAGAAGAGTCGGAGAGGGGCCAGGGGCCACCACACCACATGGCGGCGCGGGCCGGGCCTAGGCCGCGCCGGCCTAGGGTGTGGCGCCCCTGTGTGCCCCCCGCGCCGCCTCTTCGCCTATAAAAGCCCTTTCGACCTAAAAACGCAGTACCGATTGACGAAACTCCGTAAAGACTCTGTGGGCGCCGCCACCGTCGCGAAACTCCAATTCGGGGACAGAACTCGTCCCGGCACCCGCCGGGACGGGGAAGTGCCCCGGAAGCCATCTCCATCAACGCCATCGCCTCCATCATGCTCCGTGAGTAGTTCCCCCATGGACTACGGGTTCTAGCTGTAGCTAGTTGGTATTTTCTCCCCCATGTACTTCAATACAATGGTCTCATGAGCTGCCTTACATGATTGAGATTCATCTCGATGTAATCGGTGTTGTGTTTGTTGGGATCCGATGGATGATACATTATGATTAGTCTATCTATAAAGTTTGTGAAGTTATTGTTGCTGCAATCTTGTTATTCTTAATGCTTGTCACTAGGGCCCGAGTGCCATGATCTTAGATTTGAGCTCTATAATTGTTGCTTAGATTGTATCTACAAGTTGTATGCACATGTCACTCGTCCGGAACCAATGGCCCCGAAGTGACAGAAATCGGGACAACCGGAGGGGATGGTAGTGATGTGAGGATCACATGTTTTCACGGTGTGTTAATGCTTTGCTCCGGTACTCTATTAAAAGGAGTACCTTAATATCCAGATAGTTTCCCTTGAGGCCCGGCTGCCACCGGCTGGTAGGACAAAAGATGTTGTGCAAGTTTCTCATTGCGAGCACGTACGACTATATACGGAAAACATGCCTACATGATTAATGAATTGATGTTCTTTCTTAATGCTTTATCAATCCTATCAATTGCCCAACTGTAATTTGTTCACCCAACACTTGTTATTGGAGAGTTACCACTAGTGTAGATCGCTGGGAACCCCGGTCCATCTCTCATCATAATATACTTGTTCTACATGTCATTGGAAGTAGTATCAACTATCTTCTCGTGCCATCGCTCTCATATTGCTATTACTGCTGCTGTGTTACTGTTACTATTGCTCTCATATCACTGCTACTTTCACATCACCCCTGTTGCTAGTGCTTTTCCAGGTGCAGCTGAATTGACAACTCAGTTGTTAAGACTTATAAGTATTCTTTACCTCCCCTTGTGTCGAATCAATAAATTTGGGTTTTACTTCCCTCGAAGACTGTTGCGATCCCCTATACTTGTGGGTCATCAAGACTATTTTCTGGCGCCGTTGCCGGGGAGGCATAGCTCTACTCATAAGTTCACCTGGGAAGTACACTCTACCTCTCTCTCTGCTTTTATTTTGTTTTATTTTGTTTTGTTTAGTTTACTTTTGTCTAGTTTATTTGTGCTTAGTTTATTTCTGTCTAGTATTAGTTTGCTTAGTTTACTTTTGCTTAGTTTATTTTTGTCTTGTTTTATTTGTCTCATATACCCAAAAATCCATAAAAATTTGAAAAACCAAAAAATTAAAAACTGCTGTTATGGGAGAACCAACAACCTACTTGGAGCTTATAGAATGTTATAATTGTTATAGAGAATCAAGAACTGGTAAAATAATGAGTGCTATGATAGAAAAATTGAATACAATTGCTAAAATCTTGCTTGAACGCCATGATATAAACTGTTGCTCTCAATTGGATACTAAACATCTTAAATTTCAATGTGGCTTTAGTGAGGAATTTTTAATTAAGAACTATAATCGGAATTGCTATATTCATTATGGGTTCGAAGAGGTAGAACAATTTGTCTTATTTATGGGAGCCTCCGAGATAGAATCCTTCATGGTTGAGAATTATGAAACTTGTGTTGTTTGTAAGGGCCTTAAAGATTATGTCTCTACTATCCTTAATTCTTGCATAGAATGCTACAAGAGGGAATCCTTATATCCTTGATTATAAAGAGAGACACATTAATGCAAAAGAATGCACTCACAATTTGCAGTGAACCGGTGGAAGAAGAAATTGATGAACCTCGAAAGCTCATTGGATGAAAAAGAGGAGGAAATTGATGAACTTGAAAGCTCATTGGATGAAAAAGAAGAAGAGAGCGACGAACAAAAGGAGGAAGAATGGATTAGCTACCCATGTCAACCTTCTAATGAGAGTAACTCTTTATCTCTTACACTATTTGATTGTCCTCCATGCTTACCGGAAGAGGTTGAATGTTATGTTCCCGTGGATTCTCTTGAAATAGTACCTATGAGTAATACTTGTGAGAATGATTATGCTACTGTTATCTATGATAATCCATGCTACTTTGATAAATCTTATGATAATGCTTTGTTTGTGCCTCGATGTCGAAATGCATGGTACTAAAGAATTTTGTTTGGCAAATGTTTATGATAAAGCTCTAGATGATGGTCCTATGTTACTTGATAATATTAATTGTACTACTAATGAAAATGGGATTGGAGAGTTCTTGACTTATTCTATGAGTCCCATATCTATTGAGATTGATCAACTACCTTGTTATATTATTAATAAAAGTAAGTTTGAAAGTTTTAATTCCACAATTCTTGAACTTGATAAAAATTATGTGTTTGGAAATCATGAAAAGTATGCTGCATGTGATAGTTATATTGTTGAGTTTGTTCATGAAGCTACTGAAAATTATTATGAGAGAGGAAAATATGGTTGTAGAAATTTTCATGGTACTAATACACCTCTCTATATGCCGAAATTGCTAAAGTTACACTTGTTCTATCTACTTATGCTTGTCACTTTGTTGTTCATGAATTTATTTGTGTACAAGATTCCTTTGCATAGGAAGCATGTTAGACTTAAATGTGTTTTGAATTTGCCTCTTGATGCTCTCTTTTGCTTCGAATACTATTTCTTGCGAGTGCATCATTAAAACTCGCTGAGCCCATCTTAATGGCTATAAAGAAAGAACTTCTTGGGAGATAACCCATGTGTTATTTTGCTACAGTACTTTGTTTTATATTTGTGTCTTGGAAGTTGTTTACTACTGTAGCAACCTCTCCTTATCTTAGTTTTGTGTTTTGTGGTGCCAAGTGAAGCCTCTAATCGAAGGTTGATACTAGATTTGGATTACTGCGCAGAAACAGATTTCTTTGCTGTCACGAATCTGGGTCTAATTCTCTGTAGGTAACTCAGAAAATTATGCCAATTTACGTGAGTGATCCTCAGATATGTATGCAACTTTCATTAGTTTTGAGTTTTCTGATTTGAGCAACGGAAATATTTTATTAAAATTCGTCTTTACTGGCTGTTCTGTTTTGGCAGATTCTGTCTCTGTTTTTTTGCATTGTCTCTTGTGGACTTTAAGCGAGGTTTTCTAGACGTGGAGAGCTGTAGCTAATGTTTTATTGAGTTCTTGCAATGTGCCACTACAGGACCAAGGTGGATTCAAATTTTTTGAGTACTAACCCCTCTAATGAAGTTTGTGAGAAGTTTGGTGTGAAGGAAGTTTTCAAGGGTCAAGAGAGAAGGATGATATATGATCGAGAAGAGTGAAAAGTCTAAGCTTGGGGATGCCCCCGTGGTTCATCCCTGCCTATTTCAAGAAGACTCAAGCGTCTAAGCTTGGGGATGCCCAAGGCATCCCCTTCTTCATCAACTTATCGGGTTCCTCCCCGAAACTATATTTTTATTCGGTCACATCATATGTGCTTTACTTGGAGCGTCCGTGTGCTTTTATTTTTGTTTATGTTTGAATAAATTCGGATCCTAGCAATCCTTGTGTGGGAGAGATACACGCTCCGCTTTTTCATATGAACACTCGTGTTCTTCGTTTTACTTTTAATGTTCAATGATAAAAGTTGGAAGCTATTGCACTTATTTATATTTGGTTGGAAAAGGAAAATGCCTCATATGTCTTGGATAATTTGACACTTGGCAATTGTTTTGAGCTCTCAAGTAGATCATGATTAAGTTTTTTTTCATGTAGTTTAAGCCTATTAGCGGAGAACTACTGTAGAGCTTGTTGAAATTGGTTTGCATAATTGATCTCTCTTAAGGTCTAGATATTTTCTGGTAAAAGTGTTTGAGCAACAAGGAAGACAGTGTAGAGTATTATAATGCTTGCAATATGTTCTTATGTAAGTTTTGCTGTACCAGTTCATACTTGTGTTTGCTTCAAATAGCCTTGCTAGCCTAAGCCTTGTATCGAGAGGGATTACTTCTCATGCATCCAAAATACTTGAGCCAACCACTATGCCATTTGTGTCCACCATACCTACCTACTATGTGGTATTTCCTGCCATTCCAAAGTAAATTGCTTGAGTGCTACCTTTAAACAATTCAAAATGCTTCTCAATTTGTGTTAATGTTTTATAGCTCATGAGGAAGTATGTGGTGTTTATCTTTCATTCTTGTTGGGCAACTTTCACCAACGGACTAGTGGCTTCATCCGCTTATCCAATAATTTTGCAAAAAGAGCCGGCAATGGGATTCCCATCCCAAATTAATTAACCTAAATAGACACTCCTCCATGGTATGTGATTGTTGGACGGCACCCGAAGGATTCGGTTAGCCATGGCTTGTGTAAGCAAAGGTTGGGAGGAGTGTCATCATAATAAAACTAAAATAAAAAGGCACTCCTTCATGGTATGAGATTGTTGGCAGGCACCCGAGGATTCGGTTAGCCATGGTTTGTGAAAGAAAGGTTGGAAGGAGTGCCACCCAAAAATAAAAATAATTCATGGGAGCCGCTCTTTGAAGGTTTGTCTGGCAAGGGGGTTAGTGTACCCATTACCATTCGTTGACAACAACAAACACCTCTCAAAATTTTACTTTTTATGCTCTCTTTATGTTTTCAAAACCAAAGCTCTAGCACAAATATAGCAATCGATGCTTTCCTCTTTGAAGGACCATTCTTTTACTTTTATGTTGAGTCAGCTTACCTACTTCCTCCCACCTTAGAAGCAAACACTTGTGTTAACTCGTGCATTGATTCTTACATACTTGCATATTTGCATTCATCATATTACTTTGTGTTGACAATATCCATGAGATATACATGTTGAAAGTTGAAAGCATCCGCTGAAACTTATATCTTCCTTTGTGTTGCTTCGATGCCTTTACTTTGAATCTATTGCTTTATGAGTTAACTCTTATGCAAGAATTTTGATGCTTGTCTTGAAAGTACTCTTCATGAAAAGTTTTGCTATATGTTATCTACTTTTTAGCAACTATAGATCATTGCCTTGAGTCACTTCATTCATTTCATATGCTTTGTAATAGTATGATCAAGGTTATGTAAGTAGCATGTCACTACGGAAATTATTCTTTTTATCGTTTACCTGCTCGGGACGAGCAGGAACTAAGCTTGGGGATGCCGATACGTCCCCGACGTATCCATAATTTCTGTCGTTCCATGCTTGTTTTATGACAATACTTACATGTTTTGCTTGCACTTTATGATGTTTTCATGCATTTTCCGGAACTAACCTATTAACAAGATGCCACGATGCCGGTCCTCGTTTTCTCGCTGTTTTTGGTTCCGTAAAGGCTGTTCGGGAAATATTCTCGGAATTGGACGAAATCAACGCCAAACCTCCTATTTTCTCCGGAAGGCTCCAGCACACCGAAGAAGAGTCGGAGAGGGGCCAGGGGGCCACCACACCACATGGCGGCGCGGGCCAGGCCTAGGCCGCGCCGGCCTAGGGTGTGGCGCCCCAGTGTGCCCCCCGCGCCGCCTCTTCGCCTATAAAAGCCCTTTCGACCTAAAAACGCAGTATCGATTGACGAAACTCCAGAAAGACTCCGGGGCGCCGCCACCGTCGCGAAACTCCTATTCGGGGACAGAACTCTGTCCCGCACCCTGCCGGGACGGGGAAGTGCCCCCGGAAGCCATCTCCATCAACGCCATCGCCTCCATCATGCTCCGTGAGTAGTTCCCCCATGGACTACGGGTTCTAGCTGTAGCTAGTTGGTATTTTCTCCCCCATGTACTTCAATACAATGGTCTCATGAGCTGCCTTACATGATTGAGATTCATCTGATGTTATCGGTGTTGTGTTTGTTGGGATCCGATGGATGATACATTATGATTAGTCTATCTATAAAGTTTGTGAAAGTTTGTGAAGTTATTGTTGCTGCAATCTTGTTATTCTTAATGCTTGTCACTAGGGCCCGAGTGCCATGATCTTAGATTTGAGCTCTATAATTGTTGCTTAGATTGTATCTACAAGTTGTATGCACATGTCACTGTCCGGAACCAATGGCCCCGAAGTGACAGAAATCGGGACAACCGGAGGGGATGGTAGTGATGTGAGGATCACATGTTTTCACGGTGTGTTAATGCTTTGCTCCGGTACTCTATTAAAAGGAGTACCTTAATATCCAAGTAGTTTCCCTTGAGGCCCGGCTGCCACCGGCTGGTAGGACAAAAGATGTTGTGCAAGTTTCTCATTGCGAGCACGTACGACTATATACGGAAAACATGCCTACATGATTAATGAATTGATGTTCTTTCTTAATGCTTTATCAATCCTATCAATTGCCCAACTGTAATTTGTTCACCCAACACTTGTTATTGGAGAGTTACCACTAGTGTAGATCGCTGGGAACCCCGGTCCATCTCTCATCATAATATACTTGTTCTACATGTCATTGGAAGTAGTATCAACTATCTTCTCGTGCCATCGCTCTCATATTGCTATTACTGCTGCTGTGTTACTGTTACTATTGCTCTCATATCACTGCTACTTTCACATCACCCCTGTTGCTAGTGCTTTTCCAGGTGCAGCTGAATTGACAACTCAGTTGTTAAGACTTATAAGTATTCTTTACCTCCCCTTGTGTCGAATCAATAAATTTGGGTTTTACTTCCCTCGAAGACTGTTGCGATCCCCTATACTTGTGGGTCATCAATTTGCAAAATGGCAAAAGTGAGATGATCTTCTCTTTGTTTCAACATCACTACTTGTCACATTCATATTGGTCAACCTAGTCAACTCTAGCAAGGGTGGTCAACATGAAAGTTACTCACCTTGACATGGTCTTGGATGACATGGCTTTGGTTGACCAAGTTTAGTTTAGGAATAGAGAAAACCAGAGGGGTAAAGTGGGGAAGAAATTATTTTGGTGACATGTGACCATTATCATATGTGTGAAGAATTTGAGATTTCCTTGGGTTTGATTCTTGATTCTTTGATACCATTGTGTTGGTTTATCATATCTTAGTATTCTACAAGCAAGAGGGCAAGCAATTATGGCCTTAGGTGAAGATTTGCAATTTGGCCTAATGTGTATGTGAGTGAGATATGGGTTTTTCTCATTTTCCTTTATTCTTCTCATTTTAGGGTTAGGTGATCTTGGTTTAGGGTTTAATAGCAATTGATCATCATACTAACACTCATCATGGCAATTGCAAAAAAGAAATTCACTCAAATGCATGAAACTATATGTGGCACTATATGCATAGAAAAAGTTTTTGTTAATTGCAATTTTTGAGTTTGGGAAATTTTCTTTCTTGATTATTATTGTTGAAACTTGGGATGTTACAGAGTTGAGGCCCAACGTAAATAGTATCACCGTCTCCTTTGGCGATAATTCTACATCCGAGGTATTGGGTTTTGGCAAGGTTGTGGTTGCACACAACATTACTCTTGTGGATGTCATGCTTGTCAAAACCCTTGGTTACAATTTGCTTTCCGTTTCCGCCCTTGGCAAGATGGGTTTCGCCGTCTTTATTGATAATGATATTGTGGTCCTCTTGTGGAGCAAGACTCTAAAAGTCGCATTCGTTGGGTATCGCGAACACAACTTGTATGTGGTGGACTTTTCGGGGACCACCACGACAAGTGCGATGTGCCTATTCGGAAAGGCGGACGTGGGTTGGTTGTGGCATCGCCGCCTAGCCCATGTCAACATGAGAACTTTGTAAAGTCTTCACAAGGGGAACCATATTGTGGGACTAATGGAAAATGTGTCTTTTGCCAAAGATCGTGTTTGTAGGGCTTGTGTTGAAGGCAAAATGCATGACTCTCCGCATCCAAGCAAGACCATTATCTCTTCCAAGAGGATCTTGGAGCTACTTCATGTGGATCTCTTTGGTCCCGTTACTCATGCAAGTCTTGGTGCAAAGAAACATTGCTTGGTGATTGTTGATGACTACTCAAGATACACTTGGGTCTACTTTCTCAAGACGAAAGATGAGACTCAACAAATATTCATTGACTTTGCTACCGAGGTGCAACGCCAACACAACCTCCTCATTATGGCAATAAGAAGTGACAACGGCTCCGAGTTCAAGAACTACACACTCAATGATTTTCTTAGTGATGAGGGGATTCGTCATCAATATTCCGCTGCTTACACCCCTCAACAAAATGGTGTTGCGGAGAGGAAGAACCGGACTCTTATGGATATGGCAAGGTCTATGATGGCGGAGTATAAATCCCGCTATAACTTTTGGGCCGAAGCCATCTCCACCGCTTGTCACTCCTCTAACCGGCTCTATCTCCGCAAGGGCTTGAACAAGACTCCATATGAAATACTCACCGGGAACAAGCCTAACATCTCATACTTCAAGGTGTTCGGGTGTAAGTGTTTCTACAAAATCAAAGGGGTTCGTTTATCTAAATTTGCTCCTAAAGCTTTGGAGGGTATATTTGTTGGTTACGGTGCCGAATCTCACACTTGCAGAATCTTTGATATAGCCTTCGGGATTATCATCGAATCTTGTAGTGTGAAGTTCGAAGAAAATGATGGCTCCCAAGTGGGGCAAGTTCATGTATGTGCAGGTGATGAAATACCTCAAGATGCCATAGTAAGAATGGGTCTGGGATTTTTCCGTCCCGTTGAGGGACACGGTATGGCGTCTCGGGAAGGACTATGCTCTACCACGGTGGAGCCCTCATCTTCTCAACATCAACAAACCCCATCAAGTGAAGCAAATGTTGCACCAACCCAAGAACAAGAACAAAACCCTTCTTCTTGTGTGCAAGATCAAGGACAAGATCAAGGACAAGACCAAGGACAAGATCAAGGTCAAGTTCAACCAAGGATTCATGATGGCTCCGACGAGTATCCATTTGATACTTGCTCCGCACCAAATGATGTCCAAGATCAAGCACATGAGGTTGAGCACTCTCAAGAAATTGAAGTTGCTCAAGTTGAAGGTCAAGACGGGGACCCAAATGATCAAGTTGATCAAGTGACACCTCCAAGGCCAAGAAGAACCAAGGAGGAGATCGAGGCCCGTCATCTAGCAAGAAGAGAAAGGCAACTTGAGCGTCTTGAACACACACATGACAAGGTTCTTGGTGATGTACGGGCAAAGGTTTCCACAAGAAGGCAATTGGCTAACTTTAGCATCGTCATGCCTATATCTCCTTAGTGGAAACCAAGAAAGTATTTGAAGCCCTTGAAGATTCGGATTGGTTGGAAGCTATGCACGAAGAACTCAACAACTTCAAGCGCAACAAAGTGTGGACCTTAGTAGAGAAGCCAAAGGGGTGCCTCAATGTTATTGGCACTAAATGGATATTCAAGAACAAGCAAGATGAGTTTGGAAATGTTGTGAGGAACAAGGCAAGATTGGTGGCTCAAGGGTTCTCTCAAGTTGAGGGAATTGACTTTGGAGAAACCTATGCTCCCGTGGCTCGCCTTGAGTCCATCCGTATCCTTCTTGCTTATTCATCGCATCATAACTTTAAGTTACAACAAATGGATGTGAAAAGTGCTTTTCTTAATGGTCCTTTGCATGAAGAGGTTTATAAGCAACCCCCGGGGTTCGAGGATCTCAACTTCCCTAACCATGTCTACAAGCTTGATAAAGCTCTTTACGGTCTCAAACAAGCTCCTAGAGCTTGGTATGAGCACCTTAAAGAATTATTGGTAGACCGTGGGTTTGATGTTGGGCTAATCGATCCCACTCTTTTTACTAAGAGGGTCAATGGGGAGCTTTTCGTTTTCCAATTATATGTTGATGATATTATCTTTGGCTCTACTAACAAAGCTTTCAATGATGATTTCTCAAAGCTTATGACCGATAGGTTTGAGATGTCTATGATGGGAGAGATGAAGTTCTTCCTTGGTTTTGAGATCAAGCAATTGAGGGAAGAAACCTTCATCAACCAAGCAAAATATCTCCAAGACATGCTCAAGAGGTTCAAGATGACCTAGATGAAGGGTGTAGACACTCCTATGGTTACTAAATGTCATCTTGCACTTGATCCCAATGGTAAAGAGGTGGATTAAAAGGTATATCGCTCCATGATTGGATCCTTGCTTTACCTTTGTGCATCTAGACCGGACATAGTGTTGAGTGTTGGTGTGTGTGCAAGGTATCAAGCTTCTCCTAAGGAGAGCCACATGATGGCTCTCAAAAGAATCTTTCGGTATTTGGTTGATACCCCAAGATATGGTATTTGGTACCCCAAAGGCTCAAGCTTCATTCTCAATGGACACACCGATGCGGATTGGGCGGGAGACAAGGATGATAGGAAATCAACTTCCGGGGCTTGCCAATTTCTTGGTAGGTCCTTGGTGTGTTCGTCTTCTAAGAAGCAAAATTGTATATCTCTCTCCACCGCCGAGGCCGAATATGTTGCCGCCGCAAGTGGATGCACTCAATTGTTATGGATGAGGCAAACTTTAAAGGAATACGGTGTCATTTGTGACAAAGTGCCTCAATTATGTGACAATGAAAGTGCCATCAAGATTGCCTATAATCCGGTGCAACATTCAAGAACGAAGCATATTGAGATCCGGAATCATTTCATTAGGGATCATGTTGCCCGTGGTGATATTGAGCTTATCTATGTTCCTACCAAAGATCAACTTGCCGATATATTCACGAAGCCTCTTGATGAAGCAAGGTTCACTTATTTGAGGAATGAGCTAAATATCATTGATTCAAGGAGTATAGCTTGACCATCTTGCAAACACACCTTTGTCTCAAAACTTTATTTGGTTTACATGTGGGCATGGAAATAGGGGAGTGCGGTTTAAATTATTGAGCTATCCCTCCCCCATAATGCCAACATTAAAGATATCATTCTCGTTATATCATATGTTGATATGTGAGCTTAAATGATGAGTATTGGTTTGGACCCAAGATATATCTTCGCGGTGCCATACCATAACACTCATATATGGTGGCCTAGGCCACCACACTCTTCTTCATGAAGAGTTGGAGTTATTTGGATCTTCATTGGATTTTATTGACATCTCCTTGTTTATGGGAAATCACTCATTTTTGGCCTTCATTTGCATTATTTGCAAAAATGAGTGATCATGTACCATCTCACAGTTTGGCGTATCTGTCCTAAGCCTATCTCATCTAAGCCATATCTTTTTCCTTCTCCGAGTGCACCTCGTTCCTGTCAAAAACCTGTTCCTGGCACAGTTTTCCTGTTTCACCGGAAGTTCCGGTCGTTTCGACCGGTACTTCCAGCTGGAATCTATCTGCCAGTTCCTGCCCGCTGTTCCTGATTAGTTTGTGTATTTTCTAAGGGATCGGAAGTTCCGGCTCCAACGAGCGGAACTTCCGCCCTTAAGATTCCACTACATAACTGGTCCGTAACGGGGAGGCAGTTCCTGCCCCCTCACTTCCCCCCATCCAAGATCTGTTTGAAGGACCTTTCTCCCTGTGGCGGCTGCTCCTCCCTCCGGCCGGATCTCCCTCCTCCGGCGACCCCCGCCGGATCGGCTCCGTGGATCGGCATCCCCTCCCTCTCCTCCTCCATGGCTCCCCCCGGTTTGTGCCCTCTCCCTCTCTATGTGTGGGTAGACCTCACTAGATGAACTATAGGGCATACTCTAGGCAAAGCTATGGTAGACCATCTCTAGATGCCTTTTCCTTACTAGATCTTGCATAGGATGTTGTGGTAATGCGGTTCACCAAGCCATTGCCGCAGATCTGGTGAGAAACTGCCGCTGTTTTCGAACGGCCGGAAGTTCCGGCCCTTCATGCCGGAACTTCCGCCCCGGGCGGAACTTGCGCCGGTTCTCACCGGAACTTCTGGCCTGGCAATTTTTTCTGCTGTTACCCAATATCCTGTGCAGGCTCTGGTTTTGGCCTCCTTGCTTGTGTGCACTCATTTATCATTCCTATCCTATTGATTCCTTTCCAGGTGGTTCCAAGAAGAGAGGCAAGGCTCATGTGGATGAGATTGAGGAAGAACTTGAGCAAACTAGACCATCCAAGCTCACCGCTCGTCAGCAAGCAGCTCAGAGGCACAAGTCACCCGCTGTTCGAGGCAAGAACATCCATGTATCCGTGAAGAACATGCAATATCTTGAGTACAAGGAGCTCCGTGACATGAACCCTTACCTCACCCCTCGGAGCAATAGGGTTGCGGATAAGCGGTTCCACAACAAGACCCAAGAGGAGATTTTCTATGAGGTCTATGTGCCATTCAAGAAGGGGGTAGCCCCTCAACATGCCATTGACACCGGAAAGATGGCCGCTTCTAAGTACTTTGATGAAGCCTGTGCTATGTGTGGAGAGTTTGGGCTCTATCCCATTATGGAGCTCAACAAGGATTATGATATCGGGTTGATTCAACAATTCTATGCCACCGTCCACTTTGAATAAGATGAAGCTAGAACATTCCGGTGGATGTCTCATGAAAGGCTCCTTGAGTCTAACTTGGCAAAGTTTGGAAGTGCCCTTGGATACCCTGATACGTCTCCGACGTATCGATAATTTCTTATGTTCCATGCCATATTATTGATGATACCTACATGTTTTATGCACACTTTATGTCATATTCGTGCATTTTCTGGAACTAACCTATTAACAAGATGCCGAAGTGCCGATTGCTCGTTTTCTGCTGTTTTTGGTTTCAGAAATCCTAGTAACGAAATATTCTCGGAATCGGACGAAATCAAGACCCAGGTTCCTATTTTCACCGGAAGCATCCAGAACACCCGGGAAGGACCCGAGGGGGGGGCACTGGGCCCCCAGACCATAGGCCGGCGCGGCCCGGGCCCTGGCCGCGCCGCCATATGGTGTGGCCACCCCTTCGACCCTCCTGCGCCGCCTCTTCGCCTATATAAAGCCTCCGTCGCGAAAACCCTGAGACGAAGAACCACGATACGGAAAACCTTCCAGAGCCGCCGCCATCGCGAAGCCAAGATCCGGGGGACAGGAGTCTCTGTTCCGGCACCCTGCCGGAGCGGGGAAGTGCCCCAGAAGGCTTCTCCATCGACACCGCTGCCATCTCCACCGCCATCTTCATCACCGCTGCTGCTCCCATGAGGAGGGAGTAGTTCTCCATCGAGGCTCGGGGCTGTACCGGTAGCTATGTGGTTCATCTCTCTCCTATGTACTTCAATACAATAATCTCATGAACTGCCTTACATGATTGAGATTCATATGATGATGCTTGTAATCTAGATGTCACTATGCTAGTCAAGTGAGTTTTACTTATGTGATCTCCGGAGACTCCTTGTCCCACGTGTGTAAAGGTGACAGGTGTGTGCACCGTGTGGGTCTCTTAGGCTATATTTCACAGAATACTTATTCACTCTGTTGAATGGCATAGTGAGGTGCTTATTTATATCTCTTTATGATTGCAATATGTTTGTATCACAATTTATCTATGTGCTACTCTAGCAATGTTATTAAAGTAGTTTTATTCCTCATGCACGTGTGCAAAGGTGACGAGTGTGTGCACCGTGTTAGTACTTGGTTTATGCTATGATCATGATCTCTTGTAGATTGCGAAGTTAACTATTGCTATGATAATATTGATGTGATCTATTCCTCCTACATATGCATGAAGGTGACAGTGTGCATGCTATGTTAGTACTTGGTTTAGTTTTTTGATCTATCTTACACTAAAGGTTACTAAAATATGAGCATTATTGTGGAGCTTGTTAATTCCGGCATTGAGGGTTCGTGTAATCCTACGCAATGTGTTCATCATCCAACAAGAGTGTAGAGTATGCATTTATCCGTTCGTTATGTGATCAATGTTGAGAGTGTCCACTAGTGAAAGTCTAATCCCTAGGCCTTGTTCCTAAATATCTGCTGTCGTCTGCTTGTTTACTTGTTTTCTTCGCGTTACTACCGCTGCGTTACTATCGCTTGTTTACTCGTCCCGGGCAAAGCACTTTTCCGGTGCCGTTGCTACTACTTATTCATACCACCTGTATTTCACTATCTCTTCGCCGAACTAGTGCACCTATTAGGTGTGTTGGGGACACAAGAGACTTCTTGCTTTGTGGTTGCGGGGTTGCATGAGAGGGATATCTTTGACCTCTTCCTCCCCGAGATCGATAAACCTTGGGTGATCCACTTAAGGAAAACTTGCTCGCTGTTCTACAAACCTCTGCTCTTGGAGGCCCAACACTGTCTACAAGAATAGAAGCTCCCGTAGACATCAAGCACTTTTCCGGCGCCGTTGCCGGGGAGGAAAGGTAAAAGGCACTCATACTCCGGTTCCAGTGCAATGAGTACTTTTACAGCGCCATTGTGTTTGTGCTCGAAGCTATTTCCTTTAGATCCTGCAATTGCATCTTTTTGTTTCTTGTTTACACTAGTTTGGCATAATGGACAACAATGAGCTTCTTATTCTATTTCCTGATTTAAAATATGGATTGTTTGATGCGAAAATTAAAAAACCTATGGAATCTTATTTGCATGCTGGTAGTAATATTAGTATGAACGCTTTGAACACCATTGTTGATAATAATATAGAAAGTTCTAAGCTTGGGGAAGCTGGTTTTCATGATATTTTTAGTCCCCCAAGCATTGAGGAGAAAATTTTCTTTGATGATACTTTTCCTCCTATTTCTGATGATTATAATGATAGTGGTCTTTTGGTGCCACCTACTATGGAGAGTAAATTTTTTTGTGATTATACTATGCCTCCTACACTCGATGAGAATAATAATGATAGCTACTTTGTTGAATTTGCTCCCACTACCTAAAAAAATTGATTATGCTTATGTGGAGAGTAATAATTTTATGCATGAGACTCATGATAAGAATGCTTTATGTGATAGTTATATTGTTGAGTTTGCTCATGATGCTACTGAAAGTTATTATGAGAGAGGAAAATATGGTTGTAAAAATTTTCATGTTACTAAAACACCTCTCTATGTGCTGAAATTTTTGAAGCTACACTTGTTTTATCTTCCTATGCTTGTTACTTTGCTCTTCATGAACTTGTTTATTTACAAGATTCCTATGCATAGGAAGCATGTTAGACTTAAATGTGTTTTGAATTTGCCTCTTGATGCTCTCTTTTGCTTCAACTACTATTTCTTGCGAGTGCGTCATTAAAACTGTTGAGCCCATCTTAATGGCTAAAAAGAAAGAACTTCTTGGGAGATAACCCATGTGTTATTTTGCTACAGTACTTGGTTTTGAATTTGAGTCTTGGAAGTTGTTTACTACTGTAGAAACCTCTCCTTATCTTAGTTTTATATTTTGTTGTGCCAAGTAAAGTCTTTGATAGAAAAGTAAGTACTAGATTTGGATTACTGCGCAGTTCCAGATTTCTTTGCTCTCACGAATCTGGGTCTATCTCCCTGTAGGTAGCTCAGAAAATTAAGCCAATTTACGAGCCTGATCCTCGGATATGTACGCAACTTTCATTCAATTTGAGAATTTTCGTTTGAGCAAGTCCGGTGGCCTAATAAAATCCATCTTTACGGATCAGTTCTGTTTTGACAGATTCTGTCTTTTATTTCGCATTGCCTCTTTTGCTATGTTGGATGAATTTCTTTGATCCACTAATGTCCAAGTAGCTTTATGCAATGTCCAGAAGTGTTAAGAATGATTGTGTCACCTCTGAACATGTGAATTTTTATTATGCACTAACCCTCTAATGAGTTGTTTCGAGTTTGGTGTGGAGGAAGTTTTCAAGGATCAAGAGAGGAGTATGATGCAATATGATCAAGGAGAGTGAAAGCTCTAAGCTTGGGGATGCCCCGGTGGTTCACCCCTGCATATATTAAGAAGACTCAAGCGTCTAAGCTTGGGGATGCCCAAGGCATCCCCTTCTTCATCGACAACATTATCGGGTTCCTCCCCGAAACTATATTTTTATTCCGTCACATCTTATGTGCTTTGCTTGGAGCGTCGGTTTGTTTTTGTTTTTTGTTTTGTTTGAATAAAATGGATCCTAGCATTCACTTTATGGGAGAGAGACACGCTCCGTTGTAGCATATGGACAAATATGTCCTTAGGCTCTACTCATAGTATTCATGGCGAAGTTTCTTCTTCGTTAAATTGTTATATGGTTGGAATTGGAAAATGCTACATGTAGTAACTCTAAAATATCTTGGATAATTTGATACTTGGCAATTGTTGTGCTCATGTTTAAGCTATTGCATCATATACTTTGCACCCATTAATGAAGAAATACTTAGAGCTTGCTAATTTGGTTTGCATATTTGGTTTCTCTAGAGTCTAGATAACATCTAGTATTGAGTTTTGAACAACAAGGAAGACGGTATGGAGTCTTATAATGTTTACCATATGTCTTTTATGTGAGTTTTGTTGTACCGTTCATCCTTGTGTTTGTTTCAAATAACCTTGCTAGCCTAAAACTTGTATCGAGAGGGAATACTTCTCATGCATCCAAAATCCTTGAGCCAACCACTATGCCATTTGTGTCCACCATATCTACCTACTACATGGTATTTCTTCGCCATTCCAAAGTAAATTGCTTGAGTGCTACCTTTAAATAATTCAAAATTTATCACCTCTGATTTGTGTCAATGTTTTATAGCTCATGAGGAAGTATGTGGTGTTTTATCTTTCGATCTTGTCATTTACTTCTGACGAGACTTTCACAATGGACTAGTGGCACATCCGCTTATCCAATAATTTTGCAAAAAGAGCCGGCAATGGGGTTCCCAGCCCCGATTAATTAACTTGCATTAATAATTCTCTTCACATGTTTTGCTCGATTCATCGGTAAGCAACTTAATTTTGCAAATAGACACTCCTTCATGGTATGTGATTGTTGGAAGGCACCCGAGGATTCGGTTAGCCATGGCTTGTGTAAGCAAAAGGTTGGGAGGAGTGTCATCCATAAATAAAGAAAAACTAAACTAAAGTACATGTGTAAACAAAAGAGAAGAGGGATGATCTACCTTGCTTGGTAGAGATAACGTCCTTCATGGGAGCCGCTCTTGAAAGTCTGGTTGATGAGGTAGTTAGAGTGCCCACTACCATTCGTTGACAACAACAAACACCTCTCAAAACTTTACTTTTATGCTCTCTTTATGTTTTCAAAAATCAAAGCTCTAGCACAAATATAGCAATCGATGCTTTTCCTCTTTGAAGGACCTTTCTTTTACTTTTTATGTTGAGTCAGTTCACCTATCTCTCTCCACCTCAAGAAGCAAACACTTGTGTGAACTGTGCATTGATTCCTACATACTTGCATATTGCACTTGTTATATTACTCTATGTTGACAAACTATCATTGAGTGATACATGTTACAAGTTGAAAGCAATTGCTGAAACTTTATCTTCCATTGTGTTGCTTCAATATCTTTACTTTGATTTATTGCTTTATGAGTTAACTCTTATGCAAGACTTATTGATGCTTGTCTTGAAGTACTATTCATGAAAAGTCTTTGCCTTATGATTCACTTGTTTACTCATGTCATTACCATTGTTTTGATCGCTGCATTCATTACATATGTTTACAAATAGTATGATCAAGGTTATGATGGCATGTCACTTCAGAAATTATCTTTGTTATCGTTTTACCTGCTCGGGACGAGCGAGAACTAAGCTTGGGGATGCTTGATACGTCTCCGACGTATCGATAATTTCTTATGTTCCATGCCATATTATTGATGATACCTACATGTTTTATGCACACTTTATGTCATATTCGTGCATTTTCCGGAACTAACCTATTAACAAGATGCCGAAGTGCCGATTGCTTGTTTTCACGCTGTTTTTGGTTTCGAAATCCTAGTAACGAAATATTCTCGGAATCGGACGAAATCAAGACCCAGGTTCCTATTTTCACCGGAAGCATCCAGAACACCCGGGAAGGACCAGAGGGGGCACTGGGCCCCCAGACCATAGGCCGGCGCGGCCCAGGCCCTGGCCGCGCCGCCATATGGTGTGGCCACCCCTTCGACCCTCCTGCGCCGCCTCTTCACCTATATAAAGCCTCCGTCGCGAAAACCCTGAGACGAAGAACCACGATACGGAAAACCTTCCAGAGCCGCCGCCATCGCGAAGCCAAGATCCGGGGGACAGGAGTCTCCGTTCCGGCACCCTGCCGGTGCGGGGAAGTGCCCCGGAAGACTTCTCCATCGACACCGCTGCCATCTCCACCGCCATCTTCATCACCGCTGCTGCTCCCATGAGGAGGGAGTAGTTCTCCATCGAGGCTCGGGGCTGTACCGGTAGCTATGTGGTTCATCTCTCTCCTATGTACTTCAATACAATAATCTCATGAGCTGCCTTACATGATTGAGATTCATATGATGATGCTTGTAATCTAGATGTCACTATGCTAGTCAAGTGAGTTTTACTTATGTGATCTCCGGAGACTCCTTGTCCCACGTGTGTAAAGGTGACGAGTGTGTGCACCGTGTGGGTCTCTTAGGCTATATTTGACGAGAATACTTATTCACCTGTTGAATGGCATGGTGAGGTGCTTATTTATATCTCTTTATGATTGCAATGTGTTTGTATCACAATTTATCTATGTGCTACTCTAGCAATGTTATTAAAGTAGTTTTATTCCTCCCGCACGTGTGCAAAGGTGACAGTGTGTGCACCGTGTTAGTACTTGGTTTATGCTATGATCATGATCTCTTGTAGATTGCGAAGTTAACTATTGCTATGATAATATTGATGTGATCTATTCCTCCTACATATGCATGAAGGTGACAGTGTGCATGCTATGTTAGTACTTGGTTTAGTCTTTTGATCTATCTTACACTAAAGGTTACTAAAATATGAGCATTATTGTGGAGCTTGTTAACTCCGGCATTGAGGGTTCGTGTAATCCTACGCAATGTGTTCATCATCCAACAAGAGTGTAGAGTATGCATTTATCCGTTGCGTTATGTGATCAATGTTGAGAGTGTCCACTAGTGAAAGTCTAATCCCTAGGCCTTGTTCCTAAATACTCGCTCGTCGCTGCTTGTTTATTGTTTCTCTGCGTTACTACTCGCTGCGTTACTACTTGCTTGTTTACTTGTCCCGGGCAAAGCACTTTTACGGTGCCGTTGCTACTACTTATTCATACCACATGTATTTCACTATCTCTTCGCCGAACTAGTGCACCTATTAGGTGTGTTGGGGACACAAGAGACTTCTTGCTTTGTGGTTGCAGGGGTTGCATGAGAGGGATATCTTTGACCTCTTCCTCCATGAGATCGATAAACCTTGGGTGATCCACTTAAGGGAAACTTGCTGCTGTTCTACAAACCTCTGCTCTTGGAGGCCCAACACTGTCTACAAGAATAGAAGCTCCCGTAGACATCATACCCTCGCTACCCGGGCGTAGATGCAAATGGTTGGAGGTGCCATGATAGTTCATGGACTCAAACAAGGGAAGTCTTGGAGCACCTCTACATCAAAGGTTGGGGTATTCCGGGCAAGAGTGCGGATCTTCTCCCTACTTGGGACATTATGCTTAGAGTCTACCGGGAGACCATTGGACCAAAGGGTGGCAACCTTGATGAGCTACATCTATATGAAGTGGATCTAATGGCAAACTCTTTTGCTAAGAAGGGCACCGGTGAGAGGCTTGATGTGATGGACTACATCTACCATGAGATATGGTCATGTGTGATGGAGAAGAAGCTTCCCTCGTATGCTCCGTACATTATGAAACTCATTGAGGAAACTTGGGTTGATACTTGTGAGAGTACCCTCCTTCACTCTATTTCTCTCAATATCACATCCCATGAAGTGAAGGTTTTGAGGACCAAGCGCCACAACTCCCCTATAGAAGATGTTACCCCCATGGATGAGAAGCCACCTAGCTGGGCTTCTAAGCTTGCACGCCGCATGAGACAGATTTTTTGCCTCACCTCTGCAGTCAACCACCGTCAGTATCAGCAGCATGCAGAAGCCAAGAAGTCTCGGGTTCGTCAGAAGAGCATCATGAGGGCTCTTGAGGTGGAAGTGTCTCCTCCCGGATCCGAGGAGAATATCACTCCGGAGGCTGAGTGGGTTTCTCGGCATGGTGTTCCTCTTCCTCCGGATGGTCTTGAGATCGAGTCTCCTCCTCACACTCCTCCCTACACCGGCGCTCCATCGAACCTCCCTCCCGGCTGGGCTAACGCCGACCCTTGGGGCGTGTAGCTTCTCCTATCCCTTTTTGGTGCTTTTGTGCCAAAGGGGGAGAGTGAGACCTTATTAGGTTGCTCTCCGTTGGGTATTTGCATGGGGGAGTCACAAGCTCGTGTTGGCTTTGTTTTTTATCGCTTGTGATTCTATTTATCCTTGTGGTGTCGAACTATGTTCTTAGTTATTTGGTTTGTAAACTCTATCTAAGTGTTTGGAACCTTATCTATGTGTATGGTAAACTCCGTATGTGAGTCCTCCTTGGTTATCTATGTGTGCATGATCTTATTATCCATATGCTTATCACTATGTTGTATTGCTAACCCATGGAAGACGGATGCAAGATATAGGGGGAGCTTCTTATGTACCAATGCTCATATCTAGGGGGAGCTCCTCTATATCTCTCACATTGTTGGTTTACATTATTCATTCCTTGCAAATACTTGTGTTGTCATCAAACACCAAAAAGGGGGAGATTGAAAGAACATTTCCCGCCCTTTTGGGTTTTGTGTGTTTGATGTCAACACTAGGTATATATTTATGTGTGTTGATGTAGACAGGTACAAGTTATCAAGAAATATGTTGGATCGGTGAAATGATATGGATTTTCTGAAGTTCTGCAGGTCTTTTTGTTTCTGGCGGAAGTTCCGCCCTGGTACGTTCAGCAGAAGCTTCTCAGCACAGTTCTGTGTGCAGCTGTTTCTCCCTGACCGGAAGTTCCGGTGGAGTTGGCCGGAAGTTCCAGTCAGCGGAACATCCGCCCAACTTCCGGACAAGTTCCGGAATTCTGGAATTGTGGCTCAGTAATGTCCAGTATGGTTTTCGCCAAATTACGGAACTTGGCCGGAACTTCCGGTCACCGGAAGTTCCGCCCCAACATCTTCTGAACTGGACGTCTGTCGAAGGCGGAAGTTCCGGCCCTCATGGCCGGTACTTCCGGTGGAAGCCGGAACTTCCGGCCCTCCTGGCCGGAACTTCCGGTGTTAGTGAATTTCGCCCCAACGGTCAGATCTGAGAGCTCCAATCATATAAATAGCTTTCTTCTCCAAAGTGACAAGTTGCTCAATCATTGCAAGAAAAATGCCAAGCTTCACCACCATTAGAGCCACCTCAAGAACACAAGATTTGCAAGATCTCCTTCCTCCCCCAACCAAAGCTCTTGATCTTTGGAGATTCGAAGGAGAAGACACCGATCTACATCCTCACCGAAGCGTTCTTCATTTCTCCCTCATTTGTTTGAGGGATCTCATGCTAGTGTTCCTATTTGGTTCCCTAGTTGATTTGTGTTGATGTGTTGTTGTTGATTGTTGTATTGTAACAGATTTGGGAGCCTCCAATTCAGTTGTGGATGTGTGCCCCAAGAACCTTGTAAAGGTCCGGTTTCCGCCTTGAGGAAATCCCTTAGTGGAAGTGGGCTAGGCCTTCGTGGCGTTGCTCACCGGAGATTTGAGTGAAACCTTCGTGGCTGTTGGTTTGGCTTTCGTAGCAACCACACTCCTCCAAACGTAGACGTACCTTCTTGCAAAGGAAGGGAACTACGGGAATCATCTCCGTGTCATCGCGTGCTCCACTCTCAGTTACCTCTATCCTATTCTATCTCTTATATTGCGTAGCTATATGTAACAGCCCTGTTTTAGCCAACCCTAATTAGGAGTTGTTTTGTGCATCATGAGCATCATGTAAATTGCATTAAAAAAAATTGCACCTTAATTTAAAGTGGAAACCCTAATATATGCATCTCTTCCTCTATTTGAAATATTTCAAACTTAATAAAACCTGAATATGTCGATCCTCAAATATTATTGGGAAGGACACCAAATATTTTCCCTAAATTTTCAGAGACATTTTGAATCTTTAAAAGATTTCAAAACACCAAAATAGAGTAGTTTTCCCCTGTTTATTTCTTCCAGGGAAACACCAAAACTGCAGGGGGTTTTGGCCAAAATGGCCTGTCTTCTTCGACAGGCAGACAGAGAGCTGCCTGGCTCTCGTCCGGCCGCTCGATCGATGGCCTCGCCGTCGAGATCCTCGCCGCCGCCCCTGGACGGGGATAAGACCTCCACAACGCCCTCTCTCCCGTCCCTATCTTCTCTTCCTCCCGTGCCTCTCTTCCTCTCTCTCTGTGACCGCGCGCAGGGAACCCTGGCCGGCTGCAGACCTCGCCTGCGCCGCTGTTCCGGCCACCCCCTCGCCCAACGGCCACCGCCATCGGCTCCGCCTCGCCTCCCCGAGCAACCCCGTCGAAGGAATCGACCGGGGAAGGCTCGAATCGCCCCCAGCGACTCCATCTTCTCCGAGGCCGGCGCAGTTTCCGGCGACCACCGTGGCGCCTCCCTGCCTCCTTCGCCCTTGCCGGCCACCCCGACAGCATCGTGGTGAGCTCCCGGTGCCCCGGCGCCCGCTCCCTTCCTCGCTCCCCTCCCATACGCCGCCGCGTCGCGCGCCGTCTCGGCCGCCGCGCCGCTCGCCGCCACGGTCGCTCCGGCGACCCAAACGGGCGGCGCCGCCTCCCGAGAGGTCGCCCGCGTCGGCGCGCGTCCAACGCGCCCAACCGCGCGTCCGGGCGTGGCCGGGAGCCCCCGCGCCGCTCCTCACCTGCGGCGGCCTGCCGTGGTCAACCACCGGCGGTTGACTCCGGTGGGACCCGTCCCTTTTTTGTTTTTCTTTTTATTTTGTTTTATCTTTTCTGTAAAAGATTAAAATCATGACAGGTGGGTCCCGGCGTCAGAAATTTAATCATTTCCAATATTCTAGATAAAGAATAAAACTATGACAGTGGGCCCCTATGTCAGAATTTTAATAATTACTAGAATTTCAGAAAATGACTAAAACTTGTAAATTCAATAACTAATTCATTTTAATTCAGAAAAATGTGTATAATATATCAAAATCTTCAGAAAAATGAGATCTACACTTTGATATCAAAAGCATGCATTGTTAAACAACTTTAATCCTTGTCCTTAATAGAAGAACAATATGAACCCTTTTCTTTATTTATGTGGGTTATGGAAATGCTAACCATAGGGCATTCCAAACCCATTTAAATTGCCTTTCATGTTTAGGGATGATTTCAATACCTATTAACGTGTCATATCATCGTCCTTGTACGCGCATTGCATCGATGCCATGTATTGAATGTTATTTCTCTATTTCTAGTGTTTGCTTCTTCGCAATCGATAGAGCACGAGTCTGAGACGATGAAGATCGACAGCACCGAAGGTCAATACTTGTCCACCGACAAACAAGTCAAGTACAAATTTATCGAAGCTCCACTTCGGTTTGTCAGGGACAAAGGCAAGCCCTAACCTGGTTCATATATGATTTCGAAATGCTTTTACTTCTGGTTCCTACATATTGCACACGATTCAACTATCTTTTATCGATAGGTAGAGTTATCCTATCCTTTGCATGTTCCACCCTTGTAGCCTCAAATACCCGATCCACTGCTCCTAGCATACCTAGGTTTGGCATGTGTGCATCGCTAGGGCCTTTATATCTTTATGCTTAGCCATGCTTAGTTTCTTACGCTATTTACTCCGGTCTTCGGATCTGGAGCCTTACAATGAAATGAATCTAGCATGACGAAGTTGACGTGGTAAGTATAGAGATGTTGTTAAACATGATTAAAGGCTCAGACGAGAGGCCACATTGGGATGTGGTGGGTTGTTTCATTTCTACCGACCCTAGGAACCGAGTTCTCGCCTCTTGAACCAAGACCGAGCGTACAACCACACGAGGCCCTATTATGGTACCCTCTCGACTCACTAACTTGCCTAGTAGATTCCATGAGTCACATAGTTTGCGCGTTACCTGGTCATATGCATTGCATTTTTGCTTGGGGGTAAAGGTACATAACAGGTAGGTAAGCGTGGCCGTGGTGGCTGGGGGTTGCGGCCTCTGGGGAAACCCACCTCGCCTCACATCGTTAAGGACCGACTTCGGGACTTGACCCGTTACGGAGGAACAATCCTTAGCGCGTGACTCATGGTCTCAGCGACAGCAAGGTAAAGGTCGTGGTCAACCACTCTCTGCCGGCTTTCCAAGGAAGAGAACTAATGTGCTGGCACTAAGAATCGGTTGGCACGTGTGGGTAAAGTTGTGCACCCCTGCAGGGTTAAATCTTTTCGAAAAGCCGTGTTCACGGTTACGGACGACTTGGGAATGGATTCTGTGATCATAGACAACTTGAACTTGATCGTAAAACTTGGCAACCAATGTGTGTTTACGGATACCTTCTCCGGGTGTTGAGGGGGTAATCCGAGGATAGTGGTTCGAGATGATGAAGATTGGTGGATACAATGTGATGATCAATAGAGTTAGAGATGTCGCTCTCTTATCCCCTTTTAAAGGTTCTGAGTAGTCGAGCTTCTCCTCTCTCTTGTCTTACAAAGGAAAACTGGCTTTACGCAAAAGAAGCTCCACAGAAAGCCCGCATACCCGCTTTGCTAAAAGGTTGTACTAAGTCTTGTTGAGTCCCTGTACTCAGCTTTGCATGCTTTTGTTTCGAAGAAGTCGCTCCAACGGATGGTGGTTTCTAGGTCGACATCGACGAGTAGCTTGGGGTTCCTGGGTGGCAGCCCGGAATCTATGGGCTGGGACGTCGCCGTTATGCTCCCGGCCTCTTAGGCCTTTTTGATATCTTGCTATGTCTAATAGCATAACTTCGCTTCCGTTGATTGATGTTTGCCAGGTCAGTGACCTCTGCTTGTAATACTTTGGTTCTTCGCTCAGTTATGAGCTTGTATTACTTTTTGAGTCGTAGAGTCACTGTTGTGTTACCGATTCTCTCACTGTAGTCTCTCGAGCTCTAGGTTAGGCTTATGTCAGACGAAGATCTGGTATCTGTCTAACCCTGATCCCGGGGGTGCCACAAGTTTTGGTATCAGAGCAGGACTGCCTGTAGGAAGCCCTTTCTATTGGTCAATGTTGAGTCTAGTGTTTGTGAAAACTATTTGAAAGCTAAAAATATTTGCGAAAATATGATTAGGATTCTTTTTACTCCTTATCTGGTATCGCTCTAATTCTAAGGTGCCTTATCTTGTGTTGATTTGAAAGATTTTCTATCTCTTCTGGTATTTCAAACTTAGGTGCCTCAAAGGCATGACGTTTCTAAACCAGTTGACCTAGTGCAGAGTTCTCTAGAGTCGTGTGTGTTCTTTGCTTCCTCTTTGTTTGGTTTCAACAGAGAGATTCCTTTCCATCATGATCTTTCTAATTTGTGGGTTCCACAAAATTCTGTTCTAGGCTTCGAGGTTTCCTTTCACCTTGTATGCCTCCTTTTTATTTTCTTGGGCACTTCTGAAGCTAGTTATGGCTTCTAGATGCTATATCGTGATTACTAAATCGCAGTGTCCTCTGTGTCACTCATCTAGTGGTTACTTCTTTCTCGGGTTTTAACCTTTGGACTTGAACCGAAGGTCCCCGAATGTGCTGGATTCTAATGAATCTTAGTGCATGAAGCTGGCCTTTAACCCAAGATCCATGCCGTTGAACACTGGTGTTAATGTTTGAACATTGCATCGGGATGGCTAAATTCAAATCAAGCTAGCCTTGAAGCTTGTGGTTATTGTCGTGTTGAACTGCGGCAATAAAGATCTTTCCCTTCCACTAGCTATCGCAGAGGTTCTTTCATTGAACCAAATGGATCACGACAAGAGTGCTCTTTGTGAGTCTCGCATCTATGTCCGTGACTCTGCCACACCTCCCTTTTCAGCACGAGTTTTCCAAGAGTATTAACTAGTGCATCTACATCTCAGGAATTCTGATCCTGATTGTGTTCCTCCTATTCAGTTGCTTTCCGACCTTTGTCTGCTAGTTAGCATCCAAGTTGCAAATGTGCATTGATGTCTTCAGTGTATGTTACCCTTGTGGTCCGTCAGGACATTCCACTTCGGTATGTCAGGAGAAACAAACTACAGTACCTTGTCTACTTCTAGGACTTGGTAAAAGTGTTGTAATCCGTAGATTAAGAATTCTAGTTATCTTCTGTTCTGCTCTACCTTGGAGTATCACCCTCTTTTATATCATGAGGTCGTGCTTTGTATCATGGCCTTATTGATGAAGTGATGCTCTTACATATCTTTACTCGCCCTTCCTCCGAGTTGTTCGTGCTTGGGAATGTTGGGGTGTTTGTATTGATGTGGCTATCCGAGATTCTTAGCAATTGATATTGCTTCGAGATTCAAGGACATTTGTGTACTTCTTAGCAGGATTGGTTCGCCAATTATTAAGTGAAGTTTTATTGTGCTGCCAAGTCCATTCGTTCAGGCGCACATCTTCGGTCAAAGAGTTAGGTTTATGCCGAAGCTCTCAAGACCATATCATATTGCTTTGTAAAGCAAGATCCCCTCTTGAATTCAGTGATATACCGGTGGTTCGTGATATTCTAGTTGTCTTTCTAGGAGTATCACCATGTTGTTACATGACCGTGTTATCGAGTTCATGAGTACGTTGGTTCGTTCAACTACTCCTTCTCGAAGAGCCGTGCTGGATAAACCTGGACTAGTTGGTATAGCTTAATCAACAACTTGGAGAGTTGAAAGACAAAAGGTCTATCCAACTTTGTTCCTTCATAAAGGGATGTCTAGTGTTGTTTGTGTTGAAGTCATAAGGTATCTCCTTTATGGATATGCTATCTTTCCCATATTTGATTTGAGTTTGGGCTATCATCAAATCAAACTCAGTTCCAAGGACTATCTTGATGATGCTTATACTCATGGTGTCTCGTCTAAGTATACCTTCATGTCCTTTGATCTGACCAATACTTCTGCCTCGTTCATGCAAAATATGAGTTCCTCATTGGAGTATCTTGATAAGTTTGTTATTGAGCCCCTCTGTCGTTGCCTAATCGACGGTACCCCGGAGGAGGGATCCTCACGAGGGGGAGAAGAAGTAGGGGCCATAGGGCGGAGTGCACTCGGGACGGTGGTACGCGATTTACCCAGCTTCGGAACACCTGCACGATGACGGGGCCCTACTCGCTGCTTGTCCGGAATTATCTGGGCCCTTTCGCGTTGTTACAATGAGTTGTGGTTGTGCCTCTAGGGCTCCCGGGATCCGGCTTATATAGGCGCACGGATCTAGGGTTTACATGGAGAGTCCTAGCCGGAATACAAGTTACCTAACTACGGTACAATATCTTGCCGTGTACGTCAAGGATCCGCCTTCCTTCTAGGCCGTGCTTGGATCCGGATACTTTATGGGCCTCCACGGATCCGGCCTCCTTCGTAGGTCGGTTAAGATCCGGCTCCTCGTTCTGGGACTGGACTTCATCCTTCACGATCAACGACAAGCTCGGGCCGCCCGATGGGCCACATGCCACCATCACCGTCGGTGGGCCACCCGGGCTTGCCGGATCCAGGCCATGTCGTCGATATACCCATAAAGTATACCCACAACAGTAGCCCCCGAAGTTTTCCGAGATTCATCATTCCTTCGACTTCATTCAGCTTGGATCCGAAGAGAATCTTGGAGAGCTTCAAAAACCTTCACTTGTTTCCGGTATCATCTATTCGGAAATCTTCCTTTCTTCTGGACTGGTAATGAAACGGAAAGCCCACTTCTCCCGCGCACAACTTCCTTTTTTCCCGCGCTAAATTTTCGGAGATACAAATCTTCTAGCCGGGAATTTCGGGAGCGCACAGTTAAGTTACCTCCACGTCATTTTACCGTTATTTGACCTAAGAAACGTGTCGATCATCCAACGGCGTGACTGTTCAGTTTCTACCGTCAGATCCAAAACACGAATCTCCGCGCGAGGTCTATATATAACCCTCGCCCGCGGTAACCCTTCATTCTTTCACCGCTCCTCATCACTTCATCTTCCTCCTCGCGCCGCGCCGCCCGACGGATCTCAACTCCGGCGAACCTTGCCACAGCGAGCTTCGCGCGCCGCCATCCCAAACCTCTCCTCGAACCAAGATTGCCACGGTTGACCAGGAAATCAACTCCGCCGCCGATTCGTGGTCATCGGAGGCTCGAAACTGCTAGCTCATCGACCTCTACTTCGCCGGAGCTTCGCCGGACCGTCGCGCCATTGCCGGTACGTGCACCGGTCTCGTAGAATAAAAAGTAGTTGTAGTGTAGATTTTCCGATTACTCAACTCAGCTCGCATGGGTGCAGCCGGAAGCATGCCTCATGGTTCTCCTCACTGCACTGGTAGTTCTCCGAGTAGCCCGGATCCCAGTGCCGTGGAACCATTTTGCCCGGATCCCATTGCGTATCTACCACCATATGTTTCCGACGTTAGGCTTGCTCAACCGTTCTCCGCCTCTTCCAGTACTTTACTAGGCCGGATCCCAACAGCCCAAGAGCTCGAAGAGGAGCTTCAAGGCCAAGCTAGAATGGCAGCCAAGGTACAAGAGGTGGAAAACAAGAAAGCTTCCAAGGCCCGGAGCCGTGAAGGGGTGCGGGGTCAATGGTGGCCCTGCGAGACAACTGACGCGGAGCTCCGGGAGCTTCAAAACGAAGGCATGATCTCCGAGCATTGGAGTTTCACGCGCGACTCCGACGTTCCCAAACCCGACGCGGATGAACGCGTTATGACAAAGGCATGGGTCGAGCGCGGATTATCACTCCCATGCTCGGAGTTCTTCCTCTCCGTCCTCGACACGTACGGGCTCCAGCCCCACAACATCTGCCCCAACTCCTACCTCCTGCTCTCGAACTTCACAACTCTTTGCGAGGGGCACCTCGGAATCCGACCCGACATCAAACTATGGCAATTCTTTTTCCGAGTGAAGAAAGAGACGAAGGACAAGGCTATGCTAAACTGCGGAAGTATGACGTTCATGCTCCGCTCTGGTCGGATGTATCCTCCTCACGACTCCCACGAATCCGTCCGGTACTGGAACGCCGGATGGTTTTATGTGAAGAACGCGTCAGTTCCGAGCGTCCACGATGGACTCCCGCCCTTCAGCAACACGCCTCCGGAAGAATTGGCGAGCTGGAGCTTCATCCCCACGCTTGCCCAATCACCCATACTTGGAGAAGGCTGCGCGGAGGATTTCTGGTTAGTTCATGATGGACTAACCGGGGCCCGACTCACCCTCGGCCTGGTTTACCCGGAGGATCCAACCCCTGCGCTACAACGCACGCCTGATGTGCGCTTACACTGGGGCGGACGATCTCCTCCGAGTCACTCGCCATGATCTTCCGGCCGACTCCCTCAAGAGAAGGTTCAAGACATTGGTGAAAATTGCTAGGGGCCAACAGGTCCCGGAACTGATTAAGGATATTAGCAGACACGACAAATGTCCTCCGGTAAGCACTTAATCCTTCGCATTCCTTTATCCTTTCACAATTTTCTAAGTGTTTAACTTGTTCTGCTCACCCTTTTCGCAGCTTGACTCTCTGGCGGAGGAAAACATACGCGCCATACTCCGAGTTCCCGTTAGCGGTGACTCGGTGGAAGAGGATCCGGAAGACCCTGAGGAGGAAGAAGAACGAGTGCCCCGAAAGGCTGCTCCTCGACCTACAAAACGTTCCCGCGCCAAAGTCTCTGGCTCCGACGCCGGAGGCAGCGGCGAGGCTTCCGCCAAGAAACCCAGGGTGATCAAACCACCTCCGCTTGACTCCAGGAAAGCGGAGCGCCAGCGCCTGAAGATGCTTTCGACAGCAGGGAAACCCTCACGTCCCAACATTCCGGGCGCAGCGTAAGCTTCCGAGTAACATGCGTTGTTTATCTTGGTAAGCTGTGTTATGTATACTTTTCTATTACTTGCTCATAGGAATCCGAACCCTACCACCGCGCGGACCAATGTTCAGGAGCATATCACTAAGTATATACAGAAGAAATCTCCCGCCGTTGGCCCTTTGACGCCAGCTCCTCCGAGCGCTCCACAAGCCCCACTGCAGCCTTCTCCTCCTCCCGCGGACCAGTCTCCAACTCCTGCCGCACCCACTCCACCGGAAGTAATTCCGGTTAGCAGCGACAGAGCGAGCGGAGATGGTTCCGGCGGCAAGGGTCCCATCAATGACGAAACTGAAGGACGAAACCAGGGGGAGGCAGAAGTTAATTCCTCTGGCAAAGCTGAAGCCACCACAGGTGATATGGTCGTTTTCCCCAAAAACTTTGGAGATCCGGCTGATCTTACTTCCACCCCAAAAGCCTATGCCACGAAGTTCTTTAACAAACTAACGGAGGCAGTGAAGTGGGAGCTGGAGCAAGATTTGCTCAATGCTATGCTAAACAATGCCTGGGACAAACCGGACGTTGAAACGTCGGAGATCCAGGACGTCAAGAAAAACATTGGCGAATTCTTCGACAAGCTTGTTTGCAAGCAAAAGGTAACTCCCCAGTAGCCCCCAAGTATTTAGGCGGAAACTCTATCAGTTAGCGACTGAATACTTTTAGAGAACTCAATCTGAAAGGAAAGTTTTAAATGTCGTGGTAGCCCCCAAGCATGATGGCGGAAAGAATTTCGAGCGACAATGCTTTAGAAAGACTTAAACCATGATGGCGGAATTCACTCCGTTTCTGACTGTGTTTGCAGGAACAAAAAGCCCTGCATTACGAGTTGCACAAAAACATTGCGCTGCACCATCGTGTGACCATCAGCCAGGCGGAGAAAATCCAGTGCTTTCAGGCGGAGAATGCGGATCTGAAGAAACAACTTTCAGAAGCTCAAGGTTGGTTTCCGATCATCTGACGATTGTGGGTTATGTCCCGCACTTTCCGACCTTGATGCTTTATATAACTATGAGCAGGTGCCTCCTCTTCTCTCGCTGCAGCTTCCTCCGAGTTGGAGACTCTACGTGCTTCACACAAGAATCTCGAAGCAAAACTCGCAGTGGCAGAACAGAAAATTTCTGAGAAGAACTCGGAGCTTGCTCGGAAAACTGGTGAGTTTGAGCTGAAAATACAAACTGACAGTGACATCATCCAGAAGCAGCAAAGAGAAATTGGAGGTCTTCGCAAGTATATGGAAACAGCAGAGAGCTGCTGGGACCTGCTCAACTCCGACGTCATGGGTACGTCCTCGAAACTTATACGACAGCATATGTGTAACTTGTTGTATTTAACAAAATTTGCATCTTCCAGATCCACTCGGATATGACGAGGAACGTCGGAGCCAGTTCCCGCGCGATGACCTGCTTCAGCTGGCCGGAGAAGACTGCAAGGATCTCATCTCCGCCTCCAGGAAAATCTGTCACAACCTCAACATCAAGAAGAGCCGAACCTGCGATGTGCGCAAGCTCATCAAGAGGATGGATTTGCTTCCGGAGCTGGTTGTGGACCTGCAATCCTCTTCAGCACGGGGTGCAGCTGCCATGTCCTTGGCTATGTGCCTAGCGCATAATCCGAGTTTACACCTGGACCGGGTGACTTCTGGCGTTCCTCCGGAATGTGATGTCAGTGCGCTGCTTGACGCGGTTAGCGGCTATGATACACGCATTGCTCGGAGGATCCGCCATGATGAATTTTATGAAAAGGTGGTTCTTCCTGCTGACGAACCTCTCGAAGCTGAGCTTTTGGAGGATCGCGAAGCGGAAAACAAGCCCGCCCAATCCGGAAGCCAGTATACGTGGACAAGCTCAAAGAACCAAGGTGGCGCTGCTTCTCCGACTACAGCTGGAGCGGAAGAAGATGAAGATGTCTCTTTGCCTGCCAAAGACGCAGAGAAGGAAGCTCCGACTGACGCAGGGGGAGCTGATGCCAACGTGGAAACTTCTCCGGTTAAGGAGAAGTAAAAACTTAGTCCTGCGAAAAAACAATGCATCATTTTGGCCCCAGCGAGGGTTTGTAATATAACTTTAATTCTTAAGTATCTAGGGACGAAACAATTATGCGTGGGCGGAAAACTTATCCTGCTATACGTTTTTATTTGCATGTTTCGTTTGTTAAAAGCAAGTGCTGGTTTGTTAATTTTCCGGCTTGCTCGTTTGACCTTCCACGAGCCGGAAAACCTTTGGCCGGAAACGCTCGCCTGCGGTGACGAAACCCAATGGCGTCCGTCCATAACCGCGGAAACAAGCCCCCAGCCTAGGTGCCGGAAGTCGCTACCAGGAATCCACGAGTTCGCAACAGAAAAATTTTCCACCATAAAACTTAGGCTTACGTCTTAAAGGACGATTTTGAAAATCACAACTTTCATACACGCCTAGGCGGAAACATCCAGCTCTGCGGTTTTAGTCGGAAAAACATACACGATCTAAAATGAACAAGTAAAGGAGGTAAAAGACTCAAAGAGTGAACCATAAGCTTTATTTCATTGATCATGTATAACTATTACAAAGTTTGTAACTCGGAAAAAATATGCTAAGTGTAGAAAGGACGTAGCTGTGCGATGTTCCAAGGGCGATCTGTCTCGTCGTAGATGTCATCCGGATCCTCATGCTTGCGTTTCCGGTGCCAATTAGCAGGTCTATCCTTCAGCTCGCGGAAATCAACAAGGTAGTACGACCCGTTATGAAGCACTTTGCTAACGTCGAAGGGTCCTTCCCATGGAGATTGCAGCTTATGGTCTTTCACCTGTCGAAGGCTGTAATAACCCAGAACATAGGAACAACGAAGGGTAGATTTAGAAATGGGATGTGCATTTCATTGCAAAACGGGGGAAATTTTCGCGCCTTATTGCAACTAAACCTAAGAGGGATCGAGGTTCTCTCTCATTTTGCACTTAGGGTTAGGCAATGTGAGTTAGGGGAATTTCGACATGATCTCTTTTGTATCTTATTGATTTGGGGAATGATTTCATTTGACAAGTGTTAATACATTTAACAATAAGCATTGAACAATATAAATATGAATTCTCAATACAAACACAACTTATGAATTCAAATAACTTTGAATTTCACAATTGAATATTAAATACAATATTTAATTCAGAATATAAACATTACATAAAGCAAAAGCTCATAAACAAAAACTTGAGCTTTATTGATATCACAACACAGATTACATTGTCTTTACAACATTCTTGATACAAGAATTGATGAATAATAAACAGAAATAAAAATGAAGATTACAATATTGTTCCTAAACTAAAATCTAGACTAAATGACTTGGAGAATATCTTCTGGCCATATTCATCTTCAAAAACCTGCAAAATAAAACACCAACACTAGCCATAATGTTAGTGTTAGCCAAAGAATTCAGTTTGGACAGAACCAAGTGTCATGCACACTTGTGCTTGTCCAAAACCATGGACAGCACAAGATAAGGGCAGCGACGAGACCAAACTCCGAGCACCACCAGGGGCTCAAGTTTCAAGCATATGAGAGCACACAGCTCATGTGTGCTGGGCAGGCAACAACAAGGCCATGCATCAGCTTAGTCACCAAAGCAAGCCAGGCTTGTGTGTCAATGCAAGAACAGAAGCAGGGTTCATATAAAAGGGACACAAACCCTAGAAATAGTAACCAGTCGACCAGATAAGGATTCACAAGGTAAGGTGAAGGTAGCACAGCATAATTCATCCAGCTTCTTGAGCAAGAACAGAACCAACACACACACCCACTCAACCACCAGAAATCATGGTGACCTGAGAAGATCATCCAAGACCTGGAGGTGAAGGGCCGTGACACAAACCACAAGTCCGCATCAACAAAACATTTCTTTCTAGGAGCTGGAACAAGGTATACTTTGTTCCCGGAAAAGATTCAAGGGATCTGATCCATCATATGCATGAAATAAGCATGGGATGAGCGAGATGCTCATATGGGTAGATCATCACTTGGTTTTCACCAAGGAATACCGCTGACCAAAAGCCACCAAAATAGAAAGCATCTAGGTACGGATCTTGTACACGTAAACTAGCACATATGCACAGATGCACACACTAGCCGGATTAGATGCACGTGATAGCACCGATAGATGGCATAGATTAGCAGCTAAGACTACACGATAAATCCTAAGCACACAACCATCAGAAACCCTAGATTTCTTCACAGGCAAGCATATTGGCATTCATATTTATTATGATTCCCAAATATGCAAGCAAAGATGAGTAGCCAACAAGATCCAACCAACCATGTGAGCAACCGATCGATAGCAGGGCTACCGAGGTCACATCACACTTAGCACCAATTAAGAGAAAGCCAAATATATCACATCACTATCCGTAAATGGATTCGGACTCTATTTGCTTGCCGGATAATCATGAACAATCAAATCATTTGCAAGCAAGTAATTTAATCATCACCGCATAAGCAGTTCATCATAATCTAATTAATACAAGCATGAATTTATCACGGATCCATGCTAAGCGATGACGTAGCACACTATTGAGCAACACAGTTAATCTATAGCCACTAGAGCAAGTCTAGGTAGCTAAGATGAGTAACAAGCACAAGTAAGCAACAGCACAGTGATGCTTGAGCATCAGCATCACAAAGATAATTAAATCATTTAGCCACAGTATTAGCCAGTAAGCTATCACTGACAATCAATTGATCAAATGGGTCAATTATAGCAAGCCAAGCTACACAGGAAAGTTAGCCAACAAGCAAGGAATGATCCAATGGATCATTGGCTTGCAGAGGAAGCACTGAAGCATATCACAGGCACCACTGGCACACACACAAGTGTCACAGATGCATCACAAGTACACCTAGACAAGCAAGCATGATAGACCAGTAAGCACAAGCAAGTCATAACCAAGCATAGCATGGCATAGTTAGCTTTTGAGCAAGCACAACAGAGCATGGCAAGTACAAAGCATGCTAGGAGCAGCAGAGAAGCAAGCACAGCATGAATAGCAAGCAAAGCAGCATGTGCCAGTACCAGTAAATGGTAATTGGGCCATGAGCTTGCAATTAACAGAAGCACAGGCAAATTGCATAGGAATAGCATGGCTCTGTGTGATCACAGGATCACCAGAGAGCAACAGAGCATGAGGAGGAAGAAGAACAGTAACAAGGGGAGGCGCACAGAAGAGAAGGAAGAGATGCAACACTTACTTGCGCCTGGAAGCGAGAGGCTAGGGCATGGCGAGGCAGGTGCTCGCGCGGCCCTACATGACTGCAAGTCCAGGGTAGGCGCCAACGTTACGCCGGCGAACCCGGACACGAACCAAGCACCACCGTAGCAAGCACCCGAGGCGACGGCACGAGTACCGCGAGCAGCACCCGCGCCAGGTCAACCCCGTGCGCGTACCCATCGTCGGCGAGGACGAGATCTCGCCGGAGTTCGTCGAGGCGATTCTTCCCGAGATCCAGATCGGAGGCGATTCGCCAGGATAGGAAGAGAAGGGGAAAACTACGCGGACAGATCGATAGATCTGCACGCGGCGGTTCAGGTTCGGTAGGTAGCTACGGTGGAGGAGCTCGGAGCTGGCCGGAGCGAGGCGGCGGCCATGGCGGCGACGCCATCGCCACGGGCGTCGCAAGAGCCTAGGGTTAGGGACGAAGAGAGTGAGAGGGCCGAGTGAGTGAGTGGGGTGGGCCGTTCGGCGCCACCGAGCCACTATGGGGCAAGCCTTAGTGGGCTGTCCCATGGGCCTAGGTTATTGGGCTGGGCCAATATGGGTCCAGGGGGTATTTTGGTCTTTTTACATTTAATAAAAAGCCAAAACTTTACCAAATTTTAATAAATCAAATACAACTCTAAAAATCCATTAAAAATTGGATTAATGAATGAAAAATAAACCTTAACAAGAATAAAATATGAAATGGAGTTTATGAAACAAATTCAAAATTATGAATTTTCAGAATTTAAATAATCACTTGGAATTTTAAACTATTTTTTCCTTGTATTTAAAAATTCAAGGAAAAATCTCAAATAAGTTCAAATACTTATTTTCAAACATTTCAAAATGAAATTCTAATATTCCAAGTCATTTCTATTGCAAAAGGTATTTTCCAAGGAAAATACTATATTCCTTTTTATTCCAAAAACTATAGAGGTGACTCTATAATTTCAAATTATTTTTGGAATGACTAAGGAAATCATCAAGTAAAATAGTTTTACTTTGAATTGTTGTACTTTGTGTGAATTACAATAATTAAGACTTTTAAATCAACTGTAAATTACCGTCAAAGACATAAATCTTAAATACAACCCTAAACTGCTATAACTCAACGGGGTAAAGGGATCCAACATAAAATAATACATCCATGATTGCATTATTTGGATTTTATAACATTGTCTTTACCGGACAATGATGCTTCTTACAGAACCCGAGGTCCAGGTTCCATCAACTGCATTGAACTGCACTATCTCGCAGTCCACGAGCAAGTTCACCCTTGCTCATACCAACTTGAGTATTTTCTATTACTTTAATGCAAAGCTATACACTTATCATTCCCGCATCGCAAATGAAATGTTACTTTCCAACTATGAATATGACTATGTGGCTGGCAATGGAACCATGGTATGTGTTGATATGGTGGAGGTTCCATTGCAATGGGTTATATCACCCTAGGATTAATTACCAATGCCGTCCAGTTGATTCTAGCGCCGTACACACCGCGTTGACCATGAGATCTATAATGGCTCGGGGAAGCCAGCCGTATCTTTTCCCTTCGCACGCCAACGGATCGGAGAGCCGGTGGGGTGCCGGAGGCACCGCCGCAATAGGTTGGGAAATCCTTTTAAATCCCCATCCATTAGTGATGATAAGCTCTACGATCTATGAGGGATTGTCCGGAGTACACCATGAGTAAAGCCGTATTATCGGGGAAGTCTACTGGAGGTGTACGGTTGGACAAAAGGGTGGGTTTGCGGTCGCGGAGAAGGCGAGTGTGGGCTTGGATCTTTATACCTGGCCTCACACCAAAGGAAGTGTGAACGGGGGCAAGTCCTCGCGGATGGCGAAAAGGGTGAGATATCTTGTGGGAAAAGTAACGCACCTCTCGCGAGTGTATCAAATTGTGGCTGTCACTCCTTGTTCCGGAAGGGAACTGCGAACGCGGCAGAAAGGAACTCCACGAAGTTCTAGTCAACTCCGTGAAGACCGACGGGCATAGTTTTCATAATAAAAGCAACCTTTTGAAGAAATGATTGCAAAACATGCATTGACCGGCGATTTCCTGATCAATGGTCGTAGCTAGTGCATCAAACACCTTTTTATTCTTTTAGAACTTGCCGAGTACCTCTCGTACTCACTTTCTTTCGACACCCTTGCTAGACTGTGATCCGGAAGTGGAGGCCATCAACGATGGAGCACCAGAAGGAAGTTACGAGCTGGTCTACGAAGAACCTGATCTTACCGGCGGAGTGGAAGGCGTAGACTATGGGATAGTCTACGGACCAGATGACACGGAGGTGGAGGAGTAGTGACATACCCTAGCATCATAGAGCCGAGCAACGTAGAACTTACCTAAATAAGTTGTTGAGCTCTCTTTTATATTTGTTATGAGTTGTAATCGTACTTAAGTAGTATCTTAGGGTGTTCTCATAGGACCTGTGAGAATACCAACTTGTTAAGACAATGTTTGTAATAAAGTATGGAGTGTTATGACCTGCAATGTTTCGTTGTACCACTCGAGGGATATGGCAAATTGTGAAGAAGTCCCTTCGCAAAGATCATATCAACGACTTGTATACTACAACATGCCAGTGGTATGCTGGGTCACCGCAGCTGGTATCAGAGCAAATGTTGCGACCTTAGGTTGGAAAAACCTAGTATAGGGAAGAAACCTGTAGGAGTCTAGTAGAAATAGTAAAGGATTCTCTAGAAATATGGTGATTATTCACATGAGAATAGCAAAACCATATATTTTAGTGCGATAATTCTTTATTATAGCTATTATGATGCATTATTACTACTAATATTCTGCTTTTGTATACAGCCATAATGGCGAACACTTTTCCTAAGAGGACTTTGAGGAAGGTTGAGGGTTGGCTTGGTGATTATGATGGACCAATAACAGCTCTCCTGTGTGGTATGCTGGGTCACCGCAGCTGGTATCAGAGCGGTGACCCAGCGTATCACTGCATGGTGTAGTACACAAGTCGTTGACATAACACAAGTGAAACACCGTTCCACTCATATTACATCTATCAGAGTGGTACAACAGAAACATATGCGAGTCCAAGGTATGTCTATAGAAGTACACACGAACTGTTTACATAAGATCAACACAACCTCCTACTTTACAAGTGAGGTAAAACTTCAAATAAAGCTCCGAAGAACGACTCGTAGTCTATCTTATTGCTAACTCAAGCTTAAGAGCTAATTGGCTTGCTATAGAAATCTAGCTACTTAGGTGCTAGGATTAGGGAAAGGTTCCCTTCTATTACTAGTCTAGGTTTCCATAATAGCTGATGCAGAAGTTGACTCCATGGACTTCTTTGATTGGATTCTTCATTTTGTTGCAGTTGGCTCCTTTGTCTTCGAGTTACCCGGTAGTTTCTCCTTCGGTGCCTTGATCTAAGAAGGGGGTTCAAATGGGATAGAATGAGTACGAGCGTACTCAGCAAGTTCATATTAGGAAATAGGTGTATCATGCACTAGCTACAGCCATAGACCAGAAAGTCATAGGCCAATGCAAGTTTTCATAAACATTTCTTCAAAAGGTTTATTTTATACTGAAAACTATGCCCGTCGGTCTTCACAGGTTGACTAGAACTTCGTGGAGTTCCTTTCCTGCCGCGTTCGCAGCTTCCTTCCCGGAACAGGGAGTGACAGTCACAATTCTTGATACCCTCTCGCAGAGGTGCGTTACTTTACCCCACAAGAGATCTTAACCATGTTGCCGGCCGAGAGTATGTCCTCGTCCACACTTCCTTGGGTGTGAGGCCCAGTATAAGATCCAAGCCAATCACTGCCTTCTCCGCGACCCTGCAAACCCACCCTTTTGTCCAACCGTACACCTCCAGTAGACTTCCCCCGATAATACGGCTTTACTCATGGTGTACTCCGGACAATCCCTCATAGATCGAAGATCTTATCATCACTAATGGATGGGGATTTAAAAGGATTTCCCAACCTATTGCGGTAGTGCCTCCAGCACCCCACCGGCTCTCCGATCCGTTGGCGTGCAGAAGGGAAAAGATACAGCTGACTTCCCCGCAGCCATTATAGATCTTATGGATAACGCGATATGTACGGCGCTAGAATCACCGGACGGCATTGGTACTTAGTCCTAGATGAGTAGTACCCATGCAATGGAACCTCCACCATATCAACACATACCATGGTTCCATTGCCCACCACATAGTCATATTCATAATTGTAAAATAATACTTTGCTTTTCAATGCATGAGTGATAAGTATAGTACTTTGCATATAGTTTGATACAAATAATCAAATGACATGAGCAAGCGATGAACTTGCCTTTCTTGACTGCAAGATTATGCAGGCAAAAGCTTCGATACGTGAGAACTCCAAATTCTGAAATACCATCATCGTCCGGTAAGGACAATGTTTAAAGAACTGGCAAAGATGCTATAATGCATAATATGAGATGCAATCGTCCCGAGCGTAACCTAACCTCGATGATTTAGGATGTATGAGTTGTAAAGATTTCTTTAGGGTTGGTTGTACTTTTAGAATGGTTCTCAAACAAGGTTCTTATTAGGGTTTGGTTATAAGACTAGCATATACAAGTGATATAATACATCATAACAATCATACACACTAATAATAGTGATGGAATAATATGTAAAGAACAGTTGTCAATTTTAAGTTCTACAGAACATGCTGGTTGATGATTACTTGTATTATACTTCAAAAGAATAACTTTTGAAGAACATGTTGTTTAAGAAATAAGAAGTATTTCAAAGAAGGATTAAGCTTCTAAGGTTTGATTGACATGTTACTTCAAAAGAATAACTTTTGAAGAACAGGTTAAATAAGAACATGAACTACTATACATAGGTGTTATAGCTTTCTAGGGTTTACTATTGGATTCATCTAGTTCCACTAATAGGAATTAGTTGGGTTATTAAGTTGAATTGGTTCTATATGTAGCAAGTATTAGCAGGTTTGTTACTAAGGTTGATTATGGGTATCATATCAAAGAATGATGGTCAAGGTGTTGCTATGAGCTAGGGTTTACTATAGCCTCATATTTGCTTTACTAAGTAAACACTAATGGTTCCTTAACTAAGTGGCTTACCATTTCCTAAGTAGGGTTTAGTTGGATAGGAGCATGTGATGTGAATTGTTACACAAGGTTGGTACTAGGTTTATCATTATGGTTCTACTAGGGTTTAATGATTGAGGTTGATCTTAATGGTATGGTATATAGGAGTGGTGATCAATGGTACTAATTCAATTAACAAGTTAGGGTTTATACCTAGGTGATACTAGTGCATCATGTAGGTTTTAATTAAGAATAGGAACATGAAATGATAATCTCATGTGACTTGGTTTTATACTAGTGGATCCTAAGCATGTATTCAATTGTTGCTAATTAGGGTTCTATATGTCAAGTAAATCTCCCATGATCATATGTGACACATATCTAGGGTTTTAGAGTTGGTTCTAAGGTGGAATGATCACATGAAATAATGGGATCCAGTGTCTTACTCAATTTGAAACTAGGGTTTCTAAATCATGGTACAACTCTACAAATGATATTTGACAAGATAGGTGTGATTACTATTTACCTTGAAACAACATTAATAATGGTTTGACATTTTATTCATGTTCACAAGAATTAATAATTAGGGCAACTTCTATTTAGGTTTCATTAAGAATCAGGGTTTAATCATTGTTATTAGGTTTAAAGTATTTAATTTGTTAACTTAAGAATGTTTAAGTAAATAAGTTTTGATTTACCAAAATAATATTGGCTTATAATATTTTCTTGAGTTATTACTATTTAAAGAAAATGGTAAATGGTAATTTGTTAATTAGGGTTTATGGATTACCACTAATAATTAAGTTAATGAAAATATGATAAATAAAATTAAGCTTAACATTTTACTTAGTTACTGAATAGTTAAAATTTAATTTTGAAACTTCACTAATTATTGAATTGAAATTGTATTGTAAATAAATGAAATGGCATAATTAATAAGGTTAAAAATAAATGGATTTTTATTTTGTCACACATTTTTGTTTTATATTTTATTTGAATAGAGTTTATTTTTGTGAGCGTTTTGATATCTTATTCATAATTTTCTGAGTTGAAATGGAATTTCTATGATTTTGCAAAGTTTCATCTATTTACTGGAATTTGAATTTAAACGAAAACACTAAAGCTACCCGATCCGCTCGTTACTCTAGTGATCGACGAGTGGGACCAGGTCCAGCGTGGCATCCACGTGGGATTGGACCAGGTCAAAATCGAAATATGGCGCGGGAGCAGATCGCCGGCGGCGGTCGACGACGGCGCCACCTATTCCGGCCCTCCCGGCCGATTGGGGACTACCAATCTCCTCAGCACGCAATAACGAAGTGATTGGTACTAGCGCCGCTACCGAAAGGTCATCGGAACATGGCCGTCGGCGAGGTGAGGCGGCGGCGCTCACGGCTTACGGTGTGGTGATGATCTGGGATACAATTGAATGGGCCGAGGGCACCAGCGGAACGAGTAGCTCACCAGGAGCACAGATCGCTTGACGGTGAGGCTTGCGGTGGTCCGAATCGACGGCGTGGACGGTGACCGGCGTCGGAGAAGATGGCTCGGTGAAGATGCTCCGGGGCTCGCAGCTCGATTCCTTGCGTAGGCTCGAACAAGTAGAGGTCGGGGAAGACGATGGTGACCACGACATGGCTCGGGAGTGCTCCAATCACCGGCGAGAAGAGATGGCCGGCGAGCTAGGGTTTCGGCCTGAGAAGAAATTGGAGGGGAAAAGAAGAAATTGAGAGCTAGGGTTCGTCTCGGGGTATTTATAGGCTTTAAGAATGAGCCTCGTCACGTGGCCACTTAAGGAGAGATCGACAGCAGCGAGGAGGGCGTCGTGCTGTCGAGCGCCTGAGAGGAAGAGGATGAGGACGAGTCTCCCCCTCTCGCTGATATTTTTGGATGAAGGGGTACGGTGTCATGGGCTGGGCCGAGACTTGGTCGACGCGGTGACGATGATGGGCTGGTCCTGGGCTGATCTGGTGCGGCTTGGCCTGGCAAGGTAAGTTTCCCTCCATTTTCTTTTTCAAATTTCTGTTTTCTTTTTCTGTTTTTATTTACTGGTTTTAACTTGATTTGAATTATGTGTTGTTTTGCAGATTCTAAAATATTTTAATATCAGAACAATTTGATAATGCTACCTGTTGTATTGTTTTGTTTATAAACAATCACTTTATAATTGATTAATTTGGGGTTCTTATGAGACACAATTCAAATTTTCAAATAGAAATGATTTTAGGGTTTATCTCAATTGCTTTGTTAATTAAGGAATTAAAACTGTTTAACTGATTTGAAATTTAGAACATGTGCATGGTGAACACATTCTATTTTTCTAGTGCTTAACCATAGTGATCATTCACATATAAATTAATTATGGCTTGGGTTATTATTTGTGATACATGATACACAAGTTAGGAAACAATATTTTATGTGGGATGGATTCTATTTGGAAAGTTTAGAACTTTAGTGATGCTTTACTAATTGAAGTATAAAATAGGCATGAGGCATGGCAGGGTTATAATTATAATCCAAAGTAATCCATGGGTTGGAATTCACATGTAGTTTAGGGTTTAAGTAGTGATCACCAATATGATACACAACTAGAGTTAGGATATGGGCATAAGCTTTCGTTATGTTTCACTAATAGAACATGGCTCTCACCTCCAAGATTAAATATTGACTTGAACATAGTACTTCTCTAATATTCTTGTATGAACATGGATATGATTAGTATTATAACTTCTCTCACTTCTCAATGTCTTGGAATATCCTAAGGTCCTACTCAAGAGATGATGATATGATCCTCTAAATATATGGTTTGCCTAGGAATTCTACCTTGGTATCTTCAGTAGCTTGTTCTTCAGGAAATCTGATAAACCTGCATCTTGTGGTATGCCTCCACCTCCTAGCTTCTTCATCTTGATTCTAGCTAATTCCCATGGAATGGCTCTATGTGTTTGTTCCCATGTATCATGGTACTTGATGAGCAAATGGATGAAGGGTGTGGCTCTATTTATAGGCTTGGGCAAGCCCTAATATCATGACACCTAAGTGGTGACTCTTGTGTTGGTTTGATGAGTAAGGTGCTTGGTTGTCATGCCCTCATCCATAGCAATCCTTTGAGCATGAGGTGGCATAGCTTGGAAAGCAAGTCATGTAGATATTTTCATCCCACATGGCATAGACATTATCCTCTCATATGATTTATTTTTGGATAGCCAAGTGGCATTTGCTACTAAATATCATGTGGATGGTTTTATTATTGTGGATGAGTCATCATACCATCTTTGATTGGATTTACATTATAATATTGGTAAAAAGGTTAAGGTTGATGGTTATTTCTCAAGTTTGGATAGTTGGTGTTTGAATTCATCTAGGCATGATCATATGAGTTTCAAAATACTCATAGTTAGTTTTATTCAAATAGTTTGAACTATAATTCGTAATGTAAATGGATTTAGTTTTATGATATTCCATATACTTAATAAGTTATGATTTAAATAAGAATGTGTGGCATTTATGCACTTTAGACCCTGTGGTTAACCTTATTTATAAGTGAATTAAATTACACACAAAGGTAGTTGCTAACTTTCAAGTGTTAATAAGTTAGGTTTTGATTATTAAAGAATGTGTTGTTGTAAATATAATTCCATTTGATCTAATACATAGATCAAATCATCTCTACCCAAAATAAGGTTTTAGCAAAGATCACAGTGAAGTTTATAGCGCTTGACTTGATGATCTACTTCAATTCCAGCAAGTCAAGTGAAACTTCAGTTACTGTGGTAAGTTTTATTTGAAGCGCGAAAATTCCCCGGATTTTCTATGCATGAATGCAATGCACACTTTGGTGTTCTCTCATTTTATAGCCTCTAAACCTGGGATATTACAGCCTCTCCCCCTTAAACTGAACTTCGTCCCGAAGTTCAAACGCTCTCATGTTTCAGAATGTTGAAATGTCTTGAACAGATCACCATCCTTCAACTCCATGGTGATCACACTAGATATAGTGAAACATATCCCTTGTCCAGATCCTTCCGGATTCTTCTGATATCTGGCACTGATACTTTCTTCAATTCTATGATTTCTTCCAACACTCTAAGCTTATAGGCTTACTATCCAAAAATTCTTGGATTAAGACATCTTATTGTGTTAATGGACTTTCCTAATGGTTGTGGTGACATCTTCCTATTTGGGTACTCAAAGCTTGGTTCTACCAAATTGCGGTAATCCAGATTGCGGTGTAATATGGCACTACGATTTACCAGCTACGATACTCAAACCTTAATTTTAAAAGATTTATTTAAGGTAGGGTATTGTTTTCCCTTACTACCATAATGAAAGTAATGGTACTTGGTAAGGTATTACGATAGGCATGGTCCTGGTTGTTTAGTCGTACGAATGGATTAGACTCATTTAGTCCATCCAATCATGGCTTCTAGTTTTAAGCTAGTTATCTTCCTTTTGGGTTCTTTAGGTTCCATGAAAGGAATCTTTCTAATAATCATTAGTTTTGGTATAGTCAAACCCTTCGATCTTTTGTTTTCTTAGGCTTTGATTGTCCTCCGATATCTTCTTCATCCAACTTCATTTTCTAATACTTACTTAAGTTCTCTTGGCTTTGAGTAATTACAATTACCCACTTAAGTTAAGGTCTAACCCTTACTTCTTCGAGATATGAACCTCGGCTTCTGGTCTGACAACCTCCTGAGAGTACTTTTATATGGGTACTTCCCATCAACCTTATAAAAATAAGATTGGACTTCCTTTCAGTTCAGACCTTTTTCTTTATCTCTCATACTACAAACAATTTCTTAATACTTCTCCTTCAGCCTTCCTCTCCCCCTTGGAGTTTACTAATGATCTTCAAACTCCCTTTCTTATAATCATTAAACTCCAAGGTTAGAAGTTTAGTCTTGGTCTAACTTGTAGTTTATACTTTGCTAGAGTCTCACGAAGAATTCTTTGTGGTGTATCCACTCAGTTGTGGGTATCCATTATGAATCCTCCAATTAAAAAAATAATAATTTACCAGCTACGAGATACCAGCTGTGAAATACTAGCTGTGGAATCCCCCTTTATTTTAGGTAAAGAAATGTTTAGGCTGTGGCTATCTGGTACCAGCTGCAGACTACCTAGTACCATACGTAGCTTATTGGATACCAGCTGTGGCTATGTTGTGGTTGTCAATATCTACCTACCAGCTGTGGCTACTTACATAGCTTTAGTTAAGATATACCTCACTTTACATTCTTTCTCTTCATGGTTATCCTATATCAGCTGCGGTCTGATGATACCAGCTGCGACTTCACTTGTCTATTTTCCTTCTTCTAGTTTGTGTTACAAGATAACCACTTGTTGACACTATGAAAATAGTATTGTAAGTGACTTCACTTGCATTCCCTTCTTCCATAATGAATATGGCTCTACTTCTACTACTCCATATTCACTATTTTTCTCACTTTCATGGTACTTCCATGTTGAAGTACTCCTTGATTAAGGACAGAAGTGAGTTTTAATTGGTCCTTCCTTTAGAGTATTGTGGTTGCTTCCCACAATTTGACTTCCTTCATCTAGTGAACCTTCATCTTTTCTTCAAAATCTCCAGAATTCGTCACTTCCTCACACGAATACCTTTACCCTCTAGACCTATAACATCAAGTAAGAGCTTGATATCGCAACATGCATTTGCATATCAAAGTCAAACTTCATGTATGGATCTAGTCAATCAATGAAAATCCAATAAAATCCAAGAAGATTCAGCTTTGTGCTTATAATACACATCCTTATATGCCTGAATATAACAGTTGGGTAAGACATCCCTAAACATCAGGATCAGATGTGTAGTATATAACACCACATTACATAGGTTTAGGTCGTGATACTTAGCACGAATACGTGAATTTCTACTATTTGTCTCAACATTTATCTTAATTGCACATTTGCAATGAGACAATTTGAAACAAAATGGCTTGGGATAGTTGAAGTTAACCTAGTTTTCTTTGGAATTACTAACAAAGTAGTATACCATATATATGTGCTATTGAGGACTACTTCCTACAATATAATTAGTTCTAACATGTCTACTCTAAACACATAATTGTTTAGAATATACCACCTATAACTCTAGGATTTCTCTATGTGATATGCTCTAAATAAGCCTTCTTTAAATTAAGGACTATGGTTCCAGCATACTTGGTACAGTTATTAGGATTTTAAGGCCTAAGCTTTCGAACTATTCCTTAAATCCTACTCCTCATCATACTTCTGTTATCGTACTTATGATGTTCTACTCCCTCACATCATGATTCTCAAGTGAATCATATATGATTACAACTTTACCATGAAAAGTAGACTTGTATAACTCCTATCACTCTTCCTTACCTCCTATGATTGACTCATCATAGACATATATTACGTTATATAACTTATCTCCATTACTTAACATCAGACATTTGACATTTTAAAGGACTCTTATTTAACCATAACATGACTTGGTATACATCTTCCAATAGGATATCTTCCTTATGGTTGTATCCTCTCTTTGGACTACCATGTGTCGTATACCAACTGTGGTCTTCTACCACCATTTATCTTAAGCTCCAATGGTGTTCTATTTGTTTGGAATGAAGCAAGATAACTAACTAATTCACTTTACTAAAGAAAGATAGATAAGAAAGATTGACTCAAGTGTGTCAGGATTATTCTCAAGTGAATACCCATCTCAAGTCAAAAGAATAGTTGGTTCAGCATAGTTGGCTTAACTAAGATACTTCCTATAG